>NC_052504.1:56908567-57085471 GCF_014356525.2 Nilaparvata lugens
TGTAGATTTAATATTCTGTTGTTGATTTATGGAAATAAGTTGACTATTGTTCCCATTTACTGTTGAGGCTATGTCCTGTGTTTTAATTACTACTTGCTCTTGAATTTCTTTTTGACAATCAGCTTTAATGTTTGTTGCTATTTCTTGAATTTGCGAGGTGTTTTGTACTGTTAGGTTATCTATTCTTCCACTAAACTCACAAGTAACTGTATCTATTTCTGCTGCTAAGATGGTTGTAATTATTTCCTGATTTTCATTTTGCAAATCTATCATTACCTTTAATTCTTCTCTATAACTTTCCACCTTGCTGTCAATAGTGTCCAACTTACTGTCTACCGCTTGTATTGTGTCCACAGTTTCCTTACCCATCTTTACCTATGTATCCCCCAATGATTCCTGCATTTCCTTCATTCCCGCCTTTATGTGCTTCTTCACTGTGGCCATTGTATTTCCTAAACTATTAGAAAATGACTTGAGCAACCCCTCCAATATAATCCTCCTTCTTGCTTCTTGAGAGATTTCTAATGATTTATTACTGTTCTCAGGATTCATGGCAGTGATTGGAGATATCTGGGCAGTGGACTCCATCATGCCCCCCTCAGCGTCGACCACCGCTACTACTGCCATCAGCGGTGTCTGCAAGCTCACTTTGCGTGGATGAAGAGAGACTCATTTTAAAAGGATAAAGTGTCAAAAATTTTAAAAAAGTGAAAGTTTGCCTAACAAGGTCACAAGATAGGAAGTAAAAAAGTGAAGTGTTGTCACAAAGTTTTCCTAATAAAGAGTACCTCAATCTCATATGACAGGTATTTATCAATTTTAATTTTATTTATTGCTTATTTATTGTAGCCTATAATATTTTCAAAACAGCTTATATTTAAAATATTAGTGACTAGACAAAATTCAGCAGATTAGGCCCATGAAAAATTTTAAAATACAATTTCCAATAATAATAAAAATTAAAAAAAAAAATTTCTTCCTTGCTTAAAGCTATTGATTCCCAAAAATAGTTTTTTACTTGCCTGCATTTCCCAGCAAGTTCTTACTATTCATCATCCATTCACAACAAAACTGAGTATGTATTGACTTGTCGATAATAATTATTATCAGCGATATATAGTCTTGATTCACTCTCAATAACGATTTCATGAGCTCTGTTCTCATCACCAGCCCCACATTGGGCGCCATGTTTCTCTGATGTTATTTTCGTGAATAATGGTTTGCCTGGCTTGGCTGCAGTCGGTAAAGCATGAGTAAAAAATTATACAACTCTGGTTGTGGTTCTTAGAATATAAATTTGACAAAACTCTTACAGGCTCACCCAGGAGCACCCGCAATTCACTGCTCTTGGACAATTTATATAAATCTCTGGAACGTATTATTTCCAAAGATTTGATTATCAATGCTATATATCACTGTCTAAACCAACTTATTCGAGAAAAAATAAAGTCAGATGGTAAATTTATTAATAGTTCAATACTGATAATGAGATAAATAAAAATGAGATTGGTCATGCATGGAAGTGGAGAAACAAATAAAGGATACACCATAAAAAATTTTATACATATATTACACAGAAAAATATCAGCAAATAAATAAATATAGAAATATATAGAGCAACAAGCAAAAAGTAGTAAATATAACAACAAATATATCAAAAATGAAATATCACAGATTAGCTCACTAGCTCTTTAGCACGAAACGTTACCATGTGCTTTTAAATCATCAATCCTATACATTTATTTCTATGCAGCTCAGGTATCGACTTGCTGCTGCTTGTCGATTTGAATCTCAATATATATCTTCTTTCCAAAAACCATAAAAGTAATCAATTGATAAATCACAAATCTCAAATATAATAATAAGTATAGATCTCAATATATATCTCAGGGCTTAAGGTTTGGCCTCTGGTGGAATTAGATAAATTAATTTATCCAGTGAACACATTTATATCTTTACAATTTGCTAATAAAATTAATGATTGAGTGAGCATTTATATATTATAATATGAAATTTAAATATTTCTTCAATCTGTGTATCCTTAGACATATGCATTTGATATAATTCATTTAACTAGTAATATTATGTTTCTTGTAACTTTTAAGACTTGAGCAAGTTTCATAATGATTTTCAATATTTATAACCTTTCGACGAGCTAGCTTTTTATATTTTTATTTTACTCGAAGCACTGAGGGCGCCCTAAATTTATATATTTCGATAATTTATCACTCACATGATGAATTTCACAAGATGTTGGTGGCGATCTGAATTTCCTATCGTCCTGGATTTTCTGGTGACCGAAGTCGTCTTCTCCAAGGGAATAAATAAATATTTTAATGACTTACGCTTTACTACAGCATCACTAAGTCTTATACAAATTTTAATTAATGAATTCAAACTTTAAATTTCTCAAACATACAATTTAACAAAAAGGGACTTGTGCTCTATAAAATTTAGAGGCGTTCCATGGCAGCGTCTGGCAGGCAAGTGGGCTCTGTTCTACCCCTATTTTCTAAGATCATACTTCCAACTTACAAATTTGCATATATTCAAATATTCCACTACTACACCATTAAAAAGATCAAATAGTCCATGCCAATCTGCTAAGTTATTACCTATATCTTAGGTATTATATTTTACAATTATTCGGAACATATCCGATACATGAACTGAGTAGTGATAACTTATAAATTCTTATCATTTATAAAAATATCTATAGATAAATTTGAATCGGCTCGCTATTGCTGCCCATCGACTACTGTAATTTGATTGGTTCATGCAAAATTCACAAATGTATCCATGCGCCTACTGAATATCCTACTTCCTTGATATTTTTATTTATTTTTTGGTGTTTTGTACATGCTCATTACATATAATGAATTTTTGTGCATTTTATAAGTTGTTTTCCTATTTACAATAAGTCACCATGTGCTTACCAAATCCTCTAGTTGAATACTACTTGCTTACAACAAAATTTTGCCAAGGTGTCTGGCTAGATTTCAAACTACACGGCTTGGTCGATTATTAGGTTGCCGACCAGTAGATATTTTTGTCTAACCTCAAAATTTCAATATTCTATATAATATAATAAATAGCAAATAAAATTCTTTTCTATTTGGCTGTTCTAATTTTAGCCATGGTACCCGTTATTATCTAATCTTTCACTTGTTGCTATCGCACTTGGCAATAATAGAGCAGCTGTTTGCTCAAGGCCTATAAAAATTCTTTCCATTAGTGATTTTGCTTACTTATCAAATTTAAATACATTACAATATTTACAAATATGTAGATAGGAATATATTTTGCTCGGACGTAACTCCTTTTGCATTTTCGAATCATGACTCAGTTTGGTTGAAAATGGATAGAGCTATCTCAATGTTACCAAGTAGTGAGTGTGGAGAGCCCAAGTTTGTCATCACAAGACCAATGACATGAAATAAATTTCTCAATTTTAAAAATGCTCTCAAAAGTTATGACTGGGAGAGTTTGCTCAATAATAATAAACATTGCTCAGCTAATGAAGTCTTTGATAAATTTTCCTCTCTATTCGAATCTAATATTCCTATACATAAGCACAAAAGAGGAAAGAAACACTATGTGCTTACTAAACACTGTATGCTTATTCCGTGACATAAGTCTAAAGTCAAGTCTCGTGTGCGTAATGTTAAAAAAATAATAATGCATGGTATACTTGCAGCTATGAAAAATGAGTTAGAATTGCATTCGTATATGTATTGAATTTATGGAACAGATGAGTTTAAATATAGGTTCTTGTCGACTTGAATCTTAGACCTCACTTCGCTCAGTCAATTACCTAATTAGCAGTAATTTCAATTTCAATTTCAATTTATTAAAAACACACAAAACAAGACAAAACAAAATTACAAAGATTTACGAAACAAATAAAACACAATAAAATGTTACAAATATAAAAAACCATGGGCTTAGTGTTTGGGTGTGTTGGAGAAGAGAAAAAAAGAGAGGAAGATACCTAGCCAACTATGGTTTCCCATGTAATAGGCAGGCAAAGAAGAGAAGAGAAGTAATGAGGAAAAAGGAAGGGAGAAATGGGGGGAAGGAAGAAAACAGAGGAATAGGTACTTAAAATAAAGGTAAGCGAGTCCACTGAAAAATGAAAAAAACTAATGGAAAAAAAAAATGCTGGAGCAGAAATCTCGAGTCATATATCTAAATGGAAGAAGAAATTACTGTATGTCCAGTTTTTTATTACCAGTTTAATTTTTCCGCTGATCTTATTGTCCATGAGAAAGTGATTTGGAATGAGGTTTATTATTTTAGTACCTATGTAAATTAATTGCCTCCTTATACATTCAATATTAGTGTTATAGGTTACATATTTGTTAGCAGTGGCCCTTAGATTATAATAATTAAGAGTAGAGTTTATTGTGAGAGGAAAATCGGATCTATATTTTATTAAGTACTCAATTACGGTTTTTATGTATAATTGACGTATAGTCATGACCTCAAAATCACTAAAAACCATATCCGTTGGATAGAGCCTGGGTTTGTTTAATATAGTTTTAATTATCAGTTTTTGTGCTACAAATAATTCAGCAATATGACAGTTGAAACAGCCTCCCCAAACAACTATGCCATACTGCAGAATTGACTTGACTAGAGCATGATACATCATTTTCAGGTGGTTCTTATTAAGAATTCTGTTAACTTGGTAAAATTTAAAGGATAATATCTAATTTTTCTACATATGTATTTAATATGAACATCCCATTTAAGGTTTTCATCAATTATAATTCCCAAATACTTAGTATTATTGACTTTTTTAATGGTGGGACAATCACAATTACCCAAGTTTAAATTGCACTGAGAATGGAGTCTCAAATCTTGATTCTCGTTAGGCTGCCCTACTCTATTTGCAGAGAAAGTAATGTAATTAGTTTTTTCAATATTTAAACTTAAGGTATTCTTATCTAACCACTTCTTAATTAAAGCATATTATTTTCAGCTATAGTATGAACTTCATTCCATGAATTTCCGTGAAAAATAGCTGCAGTATCATCTGCAAAGGATATCACAGTTGAGTTTAGAAGTCTTAAATTTAAAAAGTCATTTACATAGAGTATGAAAAGGATGGGAGAAAGTACAGTACCTTGAGGAAGACCATAAGAAGTTAAGTTAGTTACACTAGATTGATCATTTATGGTTAGGGACTGGGTTCTATTACTCAGATAGCTTTTGAACAATTTAAGCGAGACTCCTCTGAAACCATAGGACTCCAGTTTATTGAACAAAGTATTATGAGTATTGTATCAAAAGCTTTGCGTATATCCAGGAAGACCGCAATAGTTTTCTTATTGGAGTTTATTTTATCAGATAAAGTATTGATGAATTTTATTAGAGCGTCAGATGTACTTTTACTATTTTGGAAACCGAATTGGTTCTTGTTGATTATTTTGTTAAGATTCAAGAAAGAAACAACTCTTGACTTTATTAGTTTCTCCATTATTTTAGCAAGGTTGCTGATAAGACTAATCGGTCTATAATTACAGGGATTAGTCGGGTCACCTTGTTTGAATAGAGGTTTATTTTGGCTGATTTGAGGTGCTCGGGAAAATATCCCTCCTCAAAGCATCTATTAAAAATGAAAGCGAGAGGTTGAGATATAAAATTGGCTATTTTCTTCAGCGTAATATTACCTAGACCATCAATACCAGGACTGCAGTTGTTCTTTAGATTTTTAATAGTTGCCTCAACTTCAACTGGGCACGTTGGTCTCATAAAAAACGTATTATCGATCTGTATTGCAGGAGATCGATCACCAGTATTATCAGGGATATTGATAGTTTGAGCTTGTAGTTTACCCACATTTGTGAAATAATTGTTGAGGGAGTGAGCATCAAGTTCAGTACTCTTTTCCTTGATACTGGCCTCACCTATAACCTCGTTTATGCACTTCCACAACTTCATGCTGTTGTTATTACAATTTTCAATTTTCCCTTTATAGTAGACTTCCTTTGCATGATTTATGATCTTATTCAAACCATTACGATAAGCCTTATATTCATTCTTTAAGATATTGTTATTAGGATCTCTTCTGAGTCTAGAATGCATTTTGTCCCGCGTGATTATTGATCTTATGATGCCTTCAGATATCCAGGGCTTCAGGGACGAAGTCTGTTAGGTATCACTTTTACCTTCTTGCATTGATTGATGAGACTGGTCAAACGATCGACAAATTTATCCATAATAGTGTCAATGCTTCCATTCACGGTATAGATTTCTCCCAATCCTCATTCCTTATGCGTTCCAGTAGTGCATGATAGTTGGTTCTAGTTAATGTGTTTATCAAACGTTTCTATTATCCTTATTGATAGGGACCTTCACCAAGTTCAGTACAACCGCGTAGTGGTCAGTTATGGTTGTCCTAAATATAACTCCTTTAGTGGACATAGAATGGTTGCCTGAATTTTTATAAAAAATGTGGTCAATGCAAGAATTTGTTGTGGTTGTTACTCGGGTATCACCATTTATGTAAGACTTATAGCCATTACTATTGAAAATATGCAGATAATCTTGAACAGGAACACTAGTTGAATGTGTATTTATATTCATGTCTCCCGCCACACATACATTTATTCCATTAGGAATTTTACTGATTTCATTACTCAGACTATTAAGAAAATTATCAATATTTGATTACTTGGTGATCTATAACCCCAATCACCTTCACAATAAAATCAATTACCTTCATGAGTTATCCCAGTAGTCGGAAAATCGTATTTTGGTCTCAAAGGAATTTTATAGTAAGAAGAGCGGCTGCATGGTATGCATTGTGTACCAAATATTGTATGCTGAAGGCTGACAATTTACAAGATTATTTGATTGAATTATTTCAAACACAAGCAGCTGATTGCCTCTAGAAGGGCTGTAATGAAACACCGCTTGGATTATTCGAGGCGAGGTTGTCATTTTCACTATTATTATAATCATCTGACTTGCAGTTGCTGAATTTTTCAATGGTTCTGTTTTTTAAATTTGTTGATTCCAGCTATTGATAACTATTGGTGGCACACCATTCATCCTTGACTATGAAACTCCTGAGAGGTCAAAATACGTTCTTCCGAGTACGTTTGACAATTGGAAAAATAATTTCAATTATTTCTGAGAAAATTTCTCGCTTTCACCACCCACTTATCTTTCGAAACAAAAAAGATTCTAGCATGTCAAAAATTTCATGTTTTCTGCTGGAAATGTCTCGACGTTGACGAACTTAATCATTAATTAAAAAATAACTATATGTCGGATAAAAATGATCCAGACACCAAAAGAAAGGAGACATTCTCTTCGTCAATTTGATATAAAAATATTTCGCATTGCGACGCCCCATGATTCTGAGTGAAGTGATATTCAAAAGAAAAACAAATCTTCGAGATGTTTCCAATTTTATCATAAAAGTTTAATTTCCTTTTAATCCTTCAACCCTGAAACTTTTTTAGCACTACTAGGATATCGGGGATGATATTATACATCCAATTTCGACGTTGGATTGGAAATTTGAGAAGGTTGCAATTTTACACGATTTGGCAACCCTGTAATTTCTACGGATGGAGGGCCAAGTCTCAACTTATTTTACAGAAACTATAAGGATTTTGATGTGATTTTCAATATAGAAGGATCTTGATAAAAAAATCGATTGCACTGAGTCTCATTCCTGGGAAAACTCGTTGAAGGACATGAAAAGCAGAAATCTATCCTTCCAGGAACAGCTGATACAAGACTGCAATTTCCATTATCTGTTGTACCACTAATAAAAGTGCGATGTGATTATTCCAGCTGAGTGGCCCGGCAAATACATTCTATTTACATCAGCTGATCACGTGTAAAACGTGACAAAATTCTCAGCTTAGAGGGGAGAAGGAAAAGGAGAAGGAGAAGATGGAGAAGAAGGAGAAGGAATGGAAAAAGGAGAAGAAAGAGAAGGAGGAAAAAGGAGAAGAAGGAGAAGGAGAGGAAAGATAAGAAGGAGAAGAAGAAGAAGAAAAGAATGAAGAATAAGAAACCTCATTACATTCATCTTCATTATTTATTATTTTACAAAGGCGACTTTCTAGAAGTATTTTAAGCCTAGGTGATGATGATGGGGTGAATGGATAATACAATGAAGGTAGGATAATGAATGAATAGAAATATAGGTTATGAATTGATTTGAGTCCACTTTTCAGTCCAGAAATAAATAAACCAGAAATTTTGAATTTGATTTGATAAAAACCAAATATAATAGAATGATTACATCCAATGAACTCTCAGAACTTGAAATATTAAGCTATTAAGAAAAATTTATCCCTGTATCAATTCTCATTCGCAATTGCGAAAATGAATGTAATGAGGGAATAGGACAAAACTGAAAATAATTACTCCTATTCCCTCATTACATTCATCTTCATCATCTATTACTCAATGCTGATGAACTTGATAAATCAATCATTGATTAAGGAATTAGGAATGTGAAAAAATTAATTAGACTATAATATTATTCCTCTTAGAATCCTTGATATCTTGTCTGTGTAGCCTACTTTATACGAGTATTACAAATAATCATCTTGCCGGTTCATTCAGGAAAAATATGACTTCCATGTACATTAACCAGGTAATAGTTGTATGTTATGGTCATAGTTGTGTGAACGATGTTATTGGAATGAGTAGCGAATGATAAATAATAGATGAATGTTACTTTTTGTGTGGAGAAGTCTTATACTCAAGCTTCGTAATTAGAAAGCCAGCCACTTCAACAGGAATGAATGAATTAAACGAAGGGATCATTATGCATGTGTGTATGAATGATGAATGTATGAAAGCGTTGGATAGAGATGAACAGAATTCTGCAATTAAGGGATTGATGATTTCTTGTAGGGAGGATAGTCATAAATAGTTGATAGGAGGATAGTCATAACTTTTCTTAGCAAATTCAATTACCTATCTATTAGTACCTGATTTTCTAAGATTGGACCAATATTAACTACTGTGATATGGCAGCTTTAGTGATAGGACACCGCTGAGTAACCCCTCAGTTGCAGTGCATGCGACTATAATCTGCCACAACAATGCAACAGTCTCCGGCTGCTTTGCATGTCATTATTTGTAAGCTATTTTAGATTATTTCAAACTATAATTCGATGTTACATAACTCTCTTGGTCTTGGCATAAGTTTATAATCTCTGTAATGTAATTTATTTCACTTGAGTAGAGAAAAAATAGTTGAATATTTGTTAACAATATGCTTTTTATTTACATTAATACAGAAACTTCTATACATTCTGAAAGAAAATAATAGTGCAAAGAAAAATATACAATTAACATAGGTTGAGAAACAAAGCCAAACTTCAAATAATTTGTACGAAATTCCGTCCACCTGCATTTTTTAGAGAAAAATTGGGTAAAAATTTGTTAACATTATGCTTTTTATTCACATTAAATACAGAAACTTCCATACATTCTGAAAGAAAATACAAATTCAAAGAAGAAAGAATACAATTAACAGAGCTTGGGAAGCATAGCCAAACTTCAAATAATTTGCTCGAAATGCTAATTCTTCTTCTTCTTCTCCTCCACCTTCTTCTTCTCCTTATTCTACCTCATCTCATTCTTCTCCTTTTTCTCCTCCTCCTTCTCCTTGTCCTAATTCTCCTTATCCTCCCTGTTCTCATTCTTCTCATTTTCTCCTTCTCCTTATTCTCCCTCTTATCATTTTCCCTTCTCCATCATTCTCCTTCTCCCTTCTCCCTTCTCCCTCCCTGTAGATTCATAACAATATAATTATCTATAGTTATTACAAAGTGCTTTTTCCATATCAAAACAGTTCAATAATTATTTTCTTAGTCTATATTATGTAAATTCATCTATAATTTTTCTGTATTGTAAGCTATTGTATATAAGTAAAGTGTATAAGCCAGTATATATTGTAATCTACATAAATAAAGTACTCAATCAATCAATCAATCTTATCATTCTTCTCCTTCTTCTCTTTCTTCTTCTTCTCATTCGCAATACTGCGAATAGATAGAGAATGGATAGATAAATAGACTAAGAAAAAAAATGTAATAAAGTTTCTTCTCCTTCATTCTCTTCTTCTTCTTCATCCTCATCATCCTCTTCTTCTTCTTCTTCTTCTTCTTCTTCTTCTTCACCTTCTTCGACTCCTTCTTCTTCTTCTTCTTCTTCTCTCTCGCTCTCTCACTCTCTCTCTCTCTTTCTCTTTATCATATCCTCTATCATAGCAGTCAAAAATTGAAACTTTCCTCGTTCATTCATTCATTTGTCCACGATGATGTTTTTCAAAATGTAAGACTTGATGAGTTCTTTCATAATGAGACTTGAACTAAGAAAATCGTTCGAGAAACCACGGAGGAGTTGAGGTCTCAAAAACAAGTTCGCCTATTCATTTAGAGATAGGCACACGCACTACTAGCTTGTACATCAAGTTGCAGATTTAGAAGTATTCTATTTTTTCTCATTCGATCGAATTAATGAAATATTGAAACTGGAACGTTCTCATCCAGCCGAATCCCAAATGATAGAAAACTTTAAGAATTTTCCCAATCGACAGAAAACGTTGTTTGTTGCATTGAGCCGAAAGTGGTGAGAGTCCCAAACGACCGAAAGTGTTGAGAGTCCCAAACGACCGAAAGTGATAGATAGGTTTCCCAAACGACAGAAAGTTTCTCTAGTTTGTCGCAAATGACAGAAAGCGTTCTGTCAATTGGGAAAAAGTAGTTTTCGGTCGTTTGGGATTCTGTCAATTGGGACCCTATGGGTCTAAACATTTTATTGTTAACGGTACCTTTTCCCCCCATCTCGAAAATAAAACATTTTGTTAGGTTTTTTTTTAACTGTAAGATACATTTTATTTCTGCAAAACATCTGTTTTGGAGACTAATTAACATTAAATTATGGTGTGTTCTCCGATCTGAGAATGTACACAATGAACATAGTTGATAGTTGATATTTTTCCAAAAAATTGACTCGTTTTTGAAAAGTTGTTACTCAACACTCAATAACGATTAGATCTCCGAACGATTTCATTATCTATAAATAATGAAAGAATTATCTGGAGTGATATTTTCTGTCCATTTGATTAAAGGTTTCCTATACTCCAGAGTCATCGCATGAAAAATCCAGCTTGTCTGGAATTAATTTCCGAATCAGATATCAGTCTGATTTATTTAGCCGAATGATTTAAATGCCTCGTAATCGAATTTATCAAACTATCTTTTACCGGTGGGTTTGGCATATTAGCTATTCCAATTTCGCACTCGCACTATTCTACCTGAGTACTACGCCCTGAAATTGACTTCATGTACCAACTGTCACAGAATTTGATAATGCCAGCAGGTGACACACTAAATAATAAACATCATGTACCTACCAGTATGTAGACAGGATAGAACATGTTATCGTTCAAGGTTCCGGAAATTGTAATGCACATTGTCTGGCAAAGACACACATATGTGGGTGGGTGGCATATTTGTGGGTGGTACGCCATGTGTTAAATATGGCTGTAAATCTAAGAGACAGTATACAAGGATTGATTGAATATTGAACAGGATGACGTCAGTAAGGAAGTAGGATGACATTTTTGCACGGATAATATGCGAAAATATGATCAATGGATTAAATTACAAATTGTATAAATGTGAATCATAGATAAAAAAATTGAACAACAATCAATCACACGGTAAGACGACCCCAATCGACGATCAATATTACTTTTATTCCAAAAAAAACTAATTAATTTTACTTACTTAGCCTAATAATTATATATTGCAACTTTATTATTTCTTTGGCTATAACTTCAGCGTCTTTAATACCTTAGACTGAACTATAAGTGAGTCATATTTAAAGGTGTGCTGGCTTATAAGAATCAAAATGAAACATTTATAATTAATTGTTCTAACATCTGTTTCAATAAAAATTGAACACAATAGAATATTAAAGTCCAACGAACATGCTACAATATTTTATATATTGAATTGTTTAGATTACATACGTCATGCGGATTCTTTTTGATGATTTTAAAAACCATCCATAATACTTGTAGTTCTGTGAACAGTAGACCTCGCGCGGTTGTATTGGACCACAGCCTCCTCTATAGCACATATTCAACAGGTTTTTCTTATCTCAACTCTGATTTCATCCCCTTCGGATATGGCAATGAGTTGAACATGCAAATCCCAGTACTCTCCACTCCTCTCTCATACTATAGTATGATAGCCTATATGAACTAATATACTATACGGTACTATTACCATTTATACATGGCCTATGGACTAACTAGGCATATAGTAAGATGTGTGTGGTATGTCATACCGTATCTCAAATATTGACTGTTTCTAGTGCTAAAGTAGACCGCACGAAAATAGTCCGATGAGAGTAAAAGATCGCTAGGACATAGTATTAGAGGAAGCTGGGATGTAACTGTGCGAGGTGCCTGGTCTATATTAGACTACTATTTAAGTGCTAGTTTTATAATACACCTGACTATAGTGAGGCCCACGTTATTATGGCAGCGGAGAAAGATAGGAGAACAGCATTGCCGATTCCAGCTGGAGAACAGCTTGTCAATACCTTCTGTAGAAGATAGCTGATTCTAGTAACTTATATTATCTGATGTTCATTCTTTAAGTTAGTCCAGTCAATATAGAGATAAAAAAGGGAGTGTGCTTGCAATTTATATTGTAGTCTGATTTTTCAATATATTATTTGGGTACTGTAATATTACATTTTTTCTCGATTAAAATCGAATCTTCAATTCAAGATTTAAATATACTTCCTTATGAAAGTTTAGTACTGACATGTAGGATAGGCTCTAATTAATCTTTCTCTTCCTTGTATTATTTAGGAAATTTATTTACCCAATTTTCTTTTTCTCTTATTTGTATTTTTTAGGGAACTTATTTACCCATTATCCATCTTGATCGTCTTTGTATTGTAATCTTGAAATGGTTTGTACTTATTACACAGTCTTCAAATTCTGAAATTATTTAAAAAATAAATGGTTCAATTTAGAACATGCTGAAATTCAATCTTATGTATAAATTCTTTTGTTATAATAATAAAACTTCAAAATTTGAAAAGTATTAATGAATTGTGTCGCCATATATATGAGATTTTCAATATAAATGAAAGTTAACTTGAATAATGTTTTCATTAAATAAAAACGTATTGTCATATTATTAATTAAAATGAGTTAAAGGTTAAAATTTCTCTAAAGTTTTTGTAATTGATGTCATTTTCTAAATTTGATATGATTGATTATCGTTTGAAATGGATGCTGGAGTGTATGTAGAATTTTTAGTGGGGTTTGTTGATTAGAATTTTGCTGGTATGTGATTGTTTTTTGAGATGGAAACCCATTATTGCCTAAAGAAGGAATAACAGAGGTTATGACTTAGAAAGGCAGTAATGAGATAATATTTTTTGTGTTGATTACTTATGTTGATTGCCATAGATGCAGATTACTTATGTTGATTGCCATAGATGCAGATGATTACTTATAAATATTGATTGCCTTTGAAGCAAAATATTATTGATGTTTTGAATGATTTCTTGTTTAATGATTGATAGTAAAGTTTTGTCATGAAATGTAGTTTGTGTTTAGAACATTGAAAAGTCGAAATAAACTATAGTATCCAACAAACGATGATTAATAATATTGAATAATTTGCTTTTTATAAAATATTTGAACAGTGAATAAATGGAAATGAAATTATTTTTTTATTAAAATTTTGTAATTGATATCTCTAAAGAGTTTGAGGAAATTTCACAATTTATGTATTGCTGACTGTATAATAAGATGTTAACAAATTTCATTTTTATATTGATTATATACTTAGAAATAATTTTCATGTGTATTAGTTTGTATTGGTAGCCTAATCAAAATTTTCTTTCTAGTTTATAAGCATTTTAAAATAATAAGTACAGCATGGACATTAACATCAAAATAATTATCACGTGAATCTCGAAATCAACAACAAGTGAACGCCATGAAGAGTGTTAAGAACATTTGGGTGATTTTCGAACTAGTGTGACTCATTAATTGAATATCTACGCCAATATCTACGCTGATGCCTACACCAATGCCAACGCCAATATCTACGCCAATATCTACGCTGATGCCTACACCAATGCCAACGCCAATATCTACGCCAATATCTACACCAATAACTACGCCAATATCTACACTGATGTCTACACCAATGTCTGCGCCAATGTCGAAGCCAATGCCTACGACAATGCCGATGACAATGCCTGCGCCAATGTTGATGCCAATGCCTACGACAATGCCAACGCCAATGCCAACACCAATGCATACGCCAATGACAATGCCAACGCCTATTGCTGACCATGTAACTCAAACTTCAACACTACCACATTACCTGGAGGTAATTGCCATCCATGTTCACGTTCACAACTTTGAATTCAGAATAACAGTCACAGTATCATGAAAGAATTGATTAAAAAAATCCTCTCCTAAATTATTCGTGTATGCAGAACTCTAAACCTTGAAAGCTGAAAATATCAAAAAACCAAACCTTACCTGAATTAATCCTCACCTAAGTTAATCCTGTATGCAGCGTCTATCTCTTTTCCAAAAAACAAATTACATTGTCATTTCAAGCCTGAAATGTACATTGCATTGTGTGCCTGCACTTTTTAAAAGATAATAGATAAGATAATTTTGAATAAAATTTAGGATTTAGAAATAGGCCGGCACATCTAGAAAATACCTGAGTCTATACCTAATTCATGCAGGTGAACGGGCTAGAGTCAAGAAAACTTCAATTAATCTTGCCATGCCTGATTTAATAGGTTTATACTATAGAAAATCACTACAATTTGAAATAATTGAAAAATACAAACAGTTTCAATAAACATTGGCAACTAAAATCGAACAACAGAAACAACAATTTCATGTTACTTTGTTGACATTCTTCATCTGATTCGGGGGCGCATTACTATCCCCGTTTAGATAGCAATACGTCACAAAACCAAACAATATCAGTCATCAAATAACAAATAATTAACTTCAACATAAAATTACTCAAGAAAGAAAAAACCCGTTGAACCCAAATTTCGTCGATAGTAACCCATATAACCCATTTCATAATAATTTTGAATCCCCACTTTTTATTGACATTCTCGAATGAACCTTTGTTTCACTACACTGCACTTTCGTTGGTTTGTACGTTGCTTTATCGTCGGGGTTACAGTACCTTGTTTTTGGCGGTGAGCTTTTACCGGTTGAATTTGGCTTGACGGCGACGTCCTCTTACGTCCCTAGACCTGTCGTCTGAACGGGTGTCTTGAAGCGGTTTTACATAAAGTTGCGGAACCAAAGGGGTGGTAGTACAAGAAGTTGGTTTGGACACACACATGAACCGCTGTAAATAAATGTATTACAGCATTAATTTCTAACTCTTCCTACAATTCATCAAAAGCTAAAACAGGAGTTTATTCTGTTATTTAATTTAGATTTTATCTTGACGTTCTGATTTCATTCTCAAAATTTAACAGATTTAAAACAAATTTACTTGCCAGAGTGTCATTGAAATACAATGTAACCTTTATGAAAACATCCGTAATAAATTAATATAATGCGTTTAGAAAATGAATACTTCATTAATTATGATGTTAACTTATATGATATTTTTCGTTTGGATTGCGAAATCAAATACAATTTTTCATATAGTAGCTCGGCTAGTATTGTTGGAAACTTGTGCGCTAGCCAACATTTATTTTATTTATTATTTATGAACTTTAGGACGCAATCCAAGTGTAAATAACGGGCATTCGCCCAAAACTGCTCAGAACCTTAATTAAAAATGAACATTCATTAACATTAATTTCCTGGAAAAGAAAAACTTTCTTCTTCGTCTATTAAGATTTCTATCATAAAAAATTTACTAAATCATTCGAAAGCCTTAATGACATAAGAAAACAGAGTCTGAAAAATATAAATTATAAAATGTCATAAACTCAATATGAACATAATCTTAAAAATTTCATTCCAATTTAAATGCTATCTTCCTGACTTCCAGCAATACTCTACGATAATATATCTCCAGAAACAATAACTCAAATGTAACATAACTGAAAACTTTCTATACTTCTGTAGAAAAAAATTTATAATTATCTTCCATCACTAATAAAATCAAAAGGATTATTCTCAATCAATATTATTAACTTGAAAAATAACAGGCTTAATTAATTCAATACTCTTATGGAAGTTTCAATCAATTAAATTATTTTAACCTTATTTTACGTACCTTAGCGGTTATTTGAAGAAACAATTATTCGTACTTGATGAAGAAACACAATTAAACTTTCAGGACATGGCACTACTAGTAAATTTAAACATTAATAAGAAATAAAACTAGCTTCTACATTAACTAATGAAATAAACTTATAAACCTGCCCAAAAAGGGCGAAACATAGTGACTACATCTTTACTCTCGTAGTGCTCCTAGCAAAGTGTCCTCCGAAACGTATTCTGGTCTGTCGGCTGGGGAATCGCCCCACTACTGTATTTAGAAACAGGTCTCCTATTGGGCGAATGGAATCAATTTGACCAATCGTCGCGTGGCTTCTACAGCCTTTGGACCAAATAGTAACTGCAAAATCGGTAGTTTGTTATAATTTCAATGCTTGCTGTTTTCCAACTTATCGCATTTTATGTCGCGACAAGAAGGCTAAGTTTTAGAGATAATTCCATAATCTACATTCCTCGACGACTCGGAGCCACAATTTTTAAATATCTATCATGGGAAACTCGAAGTCATGGCCGTTCATAATAGAGAGAGAAAATAATTTATTTCGCTAACTCACTTACAATAATGGCTCTAGTCTATTGCGTATTAAATTTACTATTATAACTTGGGAAAAGGCCTGAATTAAAGAGAGTGCCCGGCACACTCCCCTTCCTTCCGGTGTGAAACACGCAAAAAGAAATCTAATCAGGATATGTTACCATAGAGGCATTCTGTATGATTTGGAGAGTCGAATTTCTGGATTGATAGTAGGATCCAATTTGAAGCGGGCCCTCTTCAAAAGAAATCTCTTTAATCATTCCGAAATTCAGCAAAATGTATAACTAATTGAGATTTGTGGCAAGAGTCTTTAAAACTGTGGCAAGAGTCAGGACAAAACAATATGGACGTGTCCACCTTTTAAGTAGGTACTAAAGACGGACCGAGTATAATAATCTTGAATACTTCAATCACTTTATTGAGTCCCTGGTTATTTTCTTGGCAAACTCTAACAAGGGAAAACGTTTAAAAGACATCATAGTTTTAATTGGTTCTATGTTACTCTGCTGTTGTAAAATATGAAGTACGTTTGATCATAATAGTAAAGGATGAAACTTTTTCACTCAGCTGAATGTATTGAAATCTAACTATCATTACTATAGAGTTGAGAGTGCAACATATTTTTAACAATATAAAGCAATTCAGTAGGCAATACTATTCTACATAGAGACTACGATTCAAAGATAATAATGGTTGAAACTGCAACGCTAGCGAGTCATCGGAGAGCAATGACACACGCTTGATGTACATTCCGTAGCTATGAAACTTTTCTATCCATTATTGTATTCCAGCCGGAAATCTCCATCACTGAATTATATTAAGTGAACTAAAATGGAAGCAGTTAAACTGAATACACCTATGATAAGATTATAATTGTATCAATCATGGAAGGCAAACTAATAAAGAATAGGGATATCAACAAAATAATATGAAATATAAAGCGAATAGAATATAAAATATGAGGCCTTAGACATTATTCTTATTATTTTATGAATTGGAATATATATTATCTATATGTACTAACTCCTAACTATGTGAATGTATAATTCTTAACTATGAATGGATGAGTATTAAGCTATTGAAAATGGGTATAGTATAGAATATTATGATAAATCGTCTTATGCTAAATAACTTATTATTATTATTATTAGAGACATCATTTACATACATAGTATTATGACTGTTGATGACTTCAAAAATTGATCATCACCCGATTTACCAAACAATCAATTATCTACTACCGTGGGAAAACTGTACAATCATTTACCACGAGTATGCAGCCGATCAATGAAATAAAATTAAACCTAATTCACCTACCTAAATATATTTAATATTACGAAGTTAATAACATAATTTAATGACTAATCTATTTGCGCAAGTTATTTACATTCCGGAATTTCTTCTATATACATTATATTGTCACGTAACAAAATCTTTGACTAAACCCTTCATGAACCCGTAATGAATCCTTCTAACAAATACGGTAAATATCTTTATCATAACTCTTTTTCTCCTTTCTCCTTCTCATTCATTAGGAATCATCTCGTTGAGTGTATAGGGACAAGGCTACAGAGTGGCGCCATACTCACAAAAACTTATCCAATTATAACTCACGACAAAAAATCTTGTCTTCAATAGACTGATCTGTTTCGGATATTTTTCAACATGACTCAAGCGTGATTTTGCATTATAATATTCCAGTAGGAAACTTCTACCACAGAACGCTAGTCAAAACAAAACTATGATATCGGGTGCCAGGCTTTAATCGACAATAATAATTCTGTATCTCGCTTCTCACTAGAGTACGTGACATTTTCTCTAAACACTGGAAGCATACTTTTCATCGCATGATTTAATCATATGAAAATCCAGCTCGATCAACTAGCTTAGGACTTCTAATGTTTGACTTCGGATTATCAACATTATGAAATTTACCAATACATTAACACATTAATAGACTACTATTACACTATTACTGATTCTCAAGTTCACTGACATTTCCAACCTTACTGGAGCCTCACATAATTATTTCTCAACAATAAACTTCATATTTAACTAGATCTCAAAATATCCCAACTTATTCACATGGAAAACTTGATTGCAATTTTACTATTCATCATTAAAAAATTTATCATTTCATTAAAGATTTTCCTATTTTTTTTTTATTTATTAATTCTTTTTGACTTTTTGACTACTTATCTCTAAAGGGTCCTACTACTGTTAATTACCTCAATTTAATTTTCCCAACAAAAATTCTATTTCCTTTTTGACACGAATTTTCCTACATATTTCTACCTTATATCCCCATTTAAGTTTTTAATCAACCTTTCAACTCTCAACTACAGAATAATTTAAACTCATGCTTAACTCAAGAGATTTTCCCTTTTCATTTCAAATTCAACTAGAAGAATTTCACTGTTAATTTTATTTTAATTTAACCCGTTCATTACTGTTCCAATATTTATTTCTACTTTCACTGATAACCATTTTAACATTACCTAGGTACTCGAAAAGTTTCTCTGTTATTTTATTTGTATACCTTAACTAATCACTTTAAATATTCATTGTCTAAAACCTTCAATTTTCGTTACCATACCAAATTTCTAAGCAACTTTAAACTCAATAATACAACCTTTTTTTACCAATTATTACTTGTGTTTTTGCGGCTGACTTTCCTACCAAACATTAACGAACCTTTTGACTGGGCTTCCCTAAACTGCATTACGCTGATTGTTTTCCTTACAATCACTACGAAGACTCACTAAATATTCTAGATTTCGGTTTACGTTATTCTACTGACGAGCCCCATAACTCTCGAATGAACCAGACCGTTTACTAGATACAAAAAAAATCTTAGCTCACACCATCTTCGGTGCCTTTCGCTAAAATTATACAATTCCACCGTACAAATTTGCAAGGTTAGTCACAGCTAGATTCCTTGATTTGTTACATGGACAACTATCGGGCAGTGCTCCGTTCTCTCTGGACACGGACCTACACTCGCGCCGATTACCTAAATTCAACAACAACACACATAGGCAGGACATCCCCATGTCCTCCTCTAAATCTTGAGTCTCAACTAAACAAACAAAAAAAATTCCCCACAGTCTACAGGAAACGTCATCAACACAACGGATCTTTACACTATCACTACGCATGCCTACCGCAAAAATCACACCTAAAAAAAATATTTCCAATAATAAAACTGATTCACCTTTTCGAGAATAAACATTACTGATAAAGGGACTTAACAACTTCATCTGAATCAACTTATTTTTATACAAATTCCCAAGGATTTGATCATCGTTTCAACTTTAATCTACAATACCCAATTATTTAGTTTAAACATCTCAAGGCCAAAACTACTCATCAACTTTTCAAAACTACATATCAACAATAACTAATAAAACAGTTTCCTATTTATTCTCTGATTACCTTCGATCTACCTAAACTTATCAAAAAAAAAATTTCCTATTTTCCTCAAACATTCTCCCATAATAATTTCCGAATTTTCCTAATTTACTTGGGTTGACCTTTAAAATCTCAATATTCACTTTCACTACTACTATACTGATATTCAACTACCAGACGTGAGACCAGAATACGTACGTTGACATCACAATAATTTCTATCATCATTCACGGAATTACAGAATGCAAAAAATTTATTCAGCACTTAGAATCAGTTGTTTTCACCTATGCTAGTTTCTTCTACTAATTTTTATTCTACCGTTAAACCTTTAATTTCTTAATGATCAATTTCAATATGAAGTTTCAGAATACTTTCAACTTAAGCTTCAATGATACTTGACTTTATCTTTAAGCACTTCAAAAGATTATCATTTTAATGGTTTAACATAACTGAATAACTTTCCTGTTTCATCTACAATTATTTAAACATCAGAAAAATTGGAGTAGCAACTATAAATTATTCATTCAACTCCAAACCTAAAATATTGACAGTTAACACGTTCACAGAATGAATTATTAAGTATAGACTCAGAAAAATTGATCTAGTATTATTAGAGTAAGTTATGAAAAATTTAATTTTTTAGAAAATTTGAATTCCAGAGATTTAAATATCTCTAGACAGCAGAGTTGCGCAGTTGTGTGCCTGCACTTTTTAAAAGATAATAGATAAGATAATTTTGAATAAAATTTAGGATTTAGAAATAGGCCGGCACATCTAGAAAATACCTGAGTCTATACCTAATTCATGCAGGTGAACGGGCTAGAGTCAAGAAAACTTCAATTAATCTTGCCATGCCTGATTTAATAGGTTTATACTATAGAAAATCACTACAATTTGAAATAATTGAAAAATACAAACAGTTTCAATAAACATTGGCAACTAAAATCGAACAACAGAAACAACAATTTCATGTTACTTTGTTGACATTCTTCATCTGATTCGGGGGCGCATTACTATCCCCGTTTAGATAGCAATACGTCACAAAACCAAACAATATCAGTCATCAAATAACAAATAATTAACTTCAACATAAAATTACTCAAGAAAGAAAAAACCCGTTGAACCCAAATTTCGTCGATAGTAACCCATATAACCCATTTCATAATAATTTTGAATCCCCACTTTTTATTGACATTCTCGAATGAACCTTTGTTTCACTACACTGCACTTTCGTTGGTTTGTACGTTGCTTTATCGTCGGGGTTACAGTACCTTGTTTTTGGCGGTGAGCTTTTACCGGTTGAATTTGGCTTGACGGCGACGTCCTCTTACGTCCCTAGACCTGTCGTCTGAACGGGTGTCTTGAAGCGGTTTTACATAAAGTTGCGGAACCAAAGGGGTGGTAGTACAAGAAGTTGGTTTGGACACACACATGAACCGCTGTAAATAAATGTATTACAGCATTAATTTCTAACTCTTCCTACAATTCATCAAAAGCTAAAACAGGAGTTTATTCTGTTATTTAATTTAGATTTTATCTTGACGTTCTGATTTCATTCTCAAAATTTAACAGATTTAAAACAAATTTACTTGCCAGAGTGTCATTGAAATACAATGTAACCTTTATGAAAACATCCGTAATAAATTAATATAATGCGTTTAGAAAATGAATACTTCATTAATTATGATGTTAACTTATATGATATTTTTCGTTTGGATTGCGAAATCAAATACAATTTTTCATATAGTAGCTCGGCTAGTATTGTTGGAAACTTGTGCGCTAGCCAACATTTATTTTATTTATTATTTATGAACTTTAGGACGCAATCCAAGTGTAAATAACGGGCATTCGCCCAAAACTGCTCAGAACCTTAATTAAAAATGAACATTCATTAACATTAATTTCCTGGAAAAGAAAAACTTTCTTCTTTGTCTATTAAGATTTCTATCATAAAAAATTTACTAAATCATTCGAAAGCCTTAATGACATAAGAAAACAGAGTCTGAAAAATATAAATTATAAAATGTCATAAACTCAATATGAACATAATCTTAAAAATTTCATTCCAATTTAAATGCTATCTTCCTGACTTTCAGCAATACTCTACGATAATATATCTCCAGAAACAATAACTCAAATGTAACGTAACTGAAAACTTTCTATACTTCTGTAGAAAAAAAATTTATAATTATCTTCCATCACTAATAAAATCAAAAGGATTATTCTCAATCAATATTATTAACTTGAAAAATAACAGGCTTAATTAATTCAATACTCTTATGGAAGTTTCAATCAATTAAATTATTTTAACCTTATTTTACGTACCTTAGCGGTTATTTGAAGAAACAATTATTCGTACTTGATGAAGAAACACAATTAAACTTTTCAGGACATGGCACTACTAGTAAATTTAAACATTAATAAGAAATAAAACTAGCTTCTACATTAACTAATGAAATAAACTTATAAACCTGCCCAAAAAGGGCGAAACATAGTGACTACATCTTTACTCTCGTAGTGCTCCTAGCAAAGTGTCCTCCGAAACGTATTCTGGTCTGTCGGCTGGGGAATCGCCCCACTACTGTATTTAGAAACAGGTCTCCTATTGGGCGAATGGAATCAATTTGACCAATCGTCGCGTGGCTTCTACAGCCTTTGGACCAAATAGTAACTGCAAAATCGGTAGTTTGTTATAATTTCAATGCTTGCTGTTTTCCAACTTATCGCATTTTATGTCGCGACAAGAAGGCTAAGTTTTAGAGATAATTCCATAATCTACATTCCTCGACGACTCGGAGCCACAATTTTTAAATATCTATCATGGGAAACTCGAAGTCATGGCCGTTCATAATAGTGAAAGAAATGAACATTTTTTGATTTATTGAAATTTTATGTAAAAATTAAATGTAACAATTCATCAATTCATTAAAAAAAATTTTTTTTCAACATACTAAATTTTCATGCAATAAAAAATTGAATTTTTCTATCTATTAAATTTATGTGCAATTTCAAAAACTATTCTTTATATATATTAAGCTTTCTGTTGAGATATTTTCCTTAAATTATAAAGCTAAATCAAAAGTAATTTTGATATTTTATACTTTGAAATATTGTTTGGAAACGTATAACAAATGCTATTGATGAATTTTTATAATTATTTTCAATATTATGGGATGACATGTAATGTTTTTATAGAAAAAAATGTTACTGTTCTCGAATTTAATTTCAACAATTTCCATTTGTTTCAATGTAATTTTTTTCTTTGAATTCTCAAACAGTAAAATTTTTTATGTCAAGAGGGGGGTATTTGTAATATTACATTTTTTCTCGATTAAAATCGAATCTTCAATTCGAGATCTATAAAACTTGATAGTAAATATCAGAGTAATCGATATGCGGACAACTTTTTAACTGAGAATTTATCGTAAATAATTGTGTTGCACATTCCATGGTATCACCGAAACTGAGTAACAGAATTAACAGATAAATAGATCATTATAAATATAGAGGATATATATAAATTTAAAATAACAGTTTCGAAATAAAGTTTTATTGAGAACAAATGTAAAATGTAAATTCTAAACTTGTGATTTATAATTTTTTTGGAATTTAATATCGGTGACGTGTTCATAACGTAGACACTGATTTTGAGGTGGGGCTTTGCTTTGTACTTGTTAGGGTCTCTCTAAAAAATGGTGGCTGGCTATGTGTTCTGGTTTTGTGTTCTCTGAATATTTTTCTGTTTAAGTGAATTTTTAATGTTTTAAATTGAGTTTTGAACAGTTTTATGGTGTTCTAATTTTGTCTAAAATTGTTTTGTGTGTTTACAAGCCTATAGCCATTGTTTTTCAACTATATAAATGGATAAGTAGTTTTGCTTGTAATGATGCTAGATGTTTAAGTGTGTAAGGTATTGTTTTGTGGATTTGTGTTGTATATTGCCAAAATTCTTATGAAGATTATAAGTTGATTTGCTCTGAAAACTGGATTTCTTATTCATAAGCAATAGATCCATTCATAATTTATCAAGAATCTACCATTTTGGAGCCGATAACTTCCTTTAGGTTAATAGGTGAGAAATGCTATCCAACCTATTTAGGATGAATTGGTAGCATGGCAGTACATAAGAAAAGTCCAGAACCAATTTCTTCATGCGAAATTTCCTTGTGCTAGATACAGAGTGGCCCAAAAACCTCGTATTTTTGGCTCATTTTCCAGTTTTCAGCTATTTTTGCCAAATCTCGTAATCGGACAGAAAAATTTGCTCCTGCTTTTTTCTAGATTATGAAATTTTGGATAAAATGAGATCATTCGGAACTCTCTATCTCCAATGAGTGCTGAGTTATGATTTTTCAAAAATGAGTGAAATTTGAAGAAAAAATCAATTCCGATGAATTTTAGTTTTTGATCAACAATATCTTCCGATTGTTACCATTTAGATGTATAATTCAAAATCCCTCTGGGCGTATTTTTGTGCTCTACAATCTGAGATCAGGTAGAGCGCTCTATCTCATATAGATTTCCAGGTACATCTGACAACAATGCTCCTTGTATTGTGAAAAACACCTAATTTTCAGCTTCAACCATCATCACCAGCTACATAGTCTTCACATTGATACTTCGCACAATGACATGAGTTAATAAGATTATGTTCTATGAGAATCACCTGTTAGATGCACTCCATTTCAGTATTTCCTAGTGGAGAGGCGCGGTTAAGGACACCTCAAGGATCGAAATTTCAAACACATAACTTCTGACACAATACTCGGATTTCATCGTACTACACTTCATTCTTCTCGGCTCGTCAAGGCGGTCCAAAATCATGCATCATAAGTCAAATTTGGTCGAAAAGTGGAAAATTTATTGTTGAGTGTACTAAAGCCCATATTCCAATACACAAAAAATGGCCAATTTTTTTGTCTATCTAAAGGATAGACAAGGATAGCAGCACCAATGATAATCAAATATAACCTGGTTTCCAGGTTACACCCACCATGAGCACAAAAAAGGCCCAAAAATCAAAGATTCAAGACGCACTATGTAGTCTATATAATAAGAGAGAGTAGGGTTGTGTTTGTTTGTTCCTGTGTTCGCATCAAAACATGTCAACTTGTGGATTGCTTACCGGAAAAACGGGAATGATTTAGATCTCCAAATTTTGCACATAGATTCTAAAAATATCAATCTCGTGCACCTGGAAGCCAAAATTTCAATTTTCCTTCTAGATTTTTCAGAATTAATGCTTAAATTTCATCTATGCTACCGTACATGAAGTTCCATAGGCTACATTGTTGCAGCCCAGAAGTGTGTTTTTTTAATGCTGTTACAAGACAATGATTTCTGAACGGCCGTGTAGTGTAACGGTAAAACGCTAGCTTATGGAGCAATGGTTCCTCGGTTCGAATCCCGATTCTTCCCATTTTTTTTGTTCTTAATTTTTTCTCTTGAAACATATTATTATCAATTATTTTTTGAAGGAATATGTTTTCATTACAATTGAACTTGGATTTTATCGAATAATTATTTTTAATGTGAAATTTTGCCACCAGTACAAATGAAATGGACATAGTCTTCATGTTGTAGGCCTATAATTGAATTTCATAAGAAGAACATGAATAGATCACAATAAAATAAGTAATAATGTATATTCTTCAGCTATAATTTACTATCAGACACGAATTCGCAGTGAAACAAGTATTTTAGGTATTTTCTTTGGAATTGGGAAAACTAAAGGCTGCCTGATTCAAATTGAGGAGGATCTAATCGATACTAAAATGTATTGATGTATTGGAAAAATCAATAATATGATTCTGTGAGGTTTTCAATTATTATATCTTCTTCAGTTTTCTATAAAGGAAAGAACTGGCTTATTCACGTAAGGAATAGGGAATTATGTTTGACGCATCATCACGTCTGAAATATACTCAACTGATTAATTTGAAATTTTGCATATAGATTCTTAATTAACCGAGGATGGTTTTTATGCCTATTTTCAGTTCTTCAAGATTTCATTATGTCAAGTTTTCAATTTGTCATGCTTCCAGTTGTTGTATAGAAGCAGCTGAACATTTCTTTTAAAAGGAACATTAGATGATAGGTATGATTGGGGATCCTATTCGAAAAAAAATTGATTTTCTGTCGCATCAAAACCGCACCGATTTCTCAAACCGTTCAAAAGTTATTCTCATTCAAAGATACTGATAAATCATCCATCTATCCATCATCTTCACTATAATAATGGAAAGAGCTGGCTCATACACGTACGTGATGTAGGAAAATTATGTTTGACACATCATCACGTCTGAACTACTGGACTGATTGATTTGAAATTTTGCATTAAGATTCTTCATTAACCGAGGATGGTTATAGGCCTATTTTCAAATTTCGAATTTTTTATTACGTCAAGTTTTAATTTTGCAAAGTTTTAAAATAGACCCTTGCGAAGCACGGGTTACCTACTAGTATTACATAAAAAGAATGTTGTCTACAATATTGTTTGCTGAACGTTGGGAACTATTGAACTCATTCAAATTATTTGCAAATTGACTACAGCAATATTATATATTTTCATTGGCAAAAATATAGGAAACATCTAGAAAAAGATCACCAATTTTGAGCGTAGGCTATCTTCAGCAAAATATTGGAGTCATCTCAACATGAAACTTCTTGACTCTAGCAGAACCTTTGTATCAGATTTCAATGTTTACTG
This sequence comes from Nilaparvata lugens, assembly GCF_014356525.2. NCBI lineage: Eukaryota > Metazoa > Arthropoda > Insecta > Hemiptera > Delphacidae > Nilaparvata > Nilaparvata lugens. The sequence goes on from NC_052504.1 coordinate 56,935,529, forward strand.
TCAATTTGTTATTGAAAAGTGGAGAAAACGCAGAAAAACGCTGATGGAAGCGCATTTTGTTGAGAATATGTTTGGCGTTATTTTAAAGTCTTCCAACTACAACATTAATTTGTACACTTCGACTGAACCTGTGTACCAAATTTGAACATTTTCCGTCATTAGTTTCTGAAAAATGACGAACGCAGTAAAGTGCTGGAAAATGATAAACTCGCCAATTTTGGGCATATCTTTGGTGTTATTTCAGAGCCACTCTAATACAACATTTCTACACCTTAACTTAACGTTTGTAAGGTTTGTACAGGATTTCATTATATTATTTTCTGTTCATCTGCTCTTGGAAAACTGACAAAACGAAATTGCTTGGAAACGCTTGAAATCACCAATTTTGGGCGTATCTTTGTCGAATCCCTCCCAATTTCAATACAACATTTTTACACCTTAGCCGAGCCTAGATTTTTAGTTCTGTTCATGGTGAATGAATGTACTTGCATCATGTTTCGAAACATAAGTAGTCTATAGAAGTTTGAATTGGAAACGTTATTAGATTGAAGAAAAGCTGAAAAATTTAGAAAAATTATATTTCAAATCCGAACTAGAGTACTAAAAAATTGATAAATATAGTACGTTGATATTGCAAATGCATAGTTTTTGAATACTTAGATACTAAACGAGAAATTATTCTAAAAACTCATAATCCTATTATATTGAGCGAGCAATTTCTGTATATATTCATATGGTTATGTGGTTACCTGGTTATCTGGTTATGTGGTTATATGGTTATATGGGTATCATGTATTCATGTTCAACGGATTTCGAAAACGGCTCTAACGATTTTCACAAAATTTGAAACATTGTAGCTTTATGATATAACAATTCGATTGCACTAGGTCTCATCATTGGGAAAACTCGCTGAACGACATTAAAAGGATAATTTATCCTTGGCTAAAAGCTGTGGATAGTAAAAAAGTGAGTGAGCAAGTGAGGATGTGAAAAATCAAAATATCTCATCCCCGAAACTCATAAGATGACGTATAGCCAGCTTTGAAATACAAACACGATCATTTTAGAGAATTGTGTTCTGTTTACTGTTAGAGAATTCCGTTGTACAGTCATACTAAATCACAAAGAAACTGGCACTTCACATCTATCAAATTATAGGATAGCTCCTCAACTGACCACTTGAAAGTTCTCACATGCACACAATTTTAAAAAATATTGAAAGCAGTGTTAATTGATGACTGTTTGTACAACGTACATGACTATTTTAGAATAGATTGGAATCGTTTTACGTGATTCATGTTATTTTATTGTATTGTACTGATACTGACTGATCTTAGTGTTTTTGTGTTTTTTTTTTTTTTTTTTTTTGACTTAGTGTTAAAAAATTGACGAAGTCCATGTATTCATGTGAATATTTTATGACCAATAGAATTCTATTCTATTCTTTTTAAATGAATAAAAATAACGAGCGAAGCTCGGTGCCCCGATATTTATCAATTATTAGAGTTCAAACATTCAGTTGCAGGAAAATTCAATTGTATTACCGCCACAAAATGTTCAATGAAACCAAAAACGAGTCATAAATGAATGCAAAAATATTATGATGGTTAGATGATCAAGTTCAATTGCAATTTGAAAAAATATATAATATTGTAATTATATGTTCGTGAATGGATCAAGAAATCGACAACCATAAAAATGATTCTACATAATACCGTAATTATTATAAGACTTGATAGTTTTTCTTTTATTCCAACAGGGCTACTTTATAGCTTTATTCTAGTACAATGTGCGTTCGAAATTTAAAATATAATAAAGGAATGAATTGACTTTTACATTTTTGCATATTATAGATTTTTACTTTCCTTGCCCTATTACCATAGGTAAGGAAAGTATTGCTTTCCGAAAAATTAAGGTACCCAAAATTCTAAATTCCTATACGTTTCAAGGTTGTGTGTGTGTGTGTGTGTGTGTGTGTGTGTGTGTGTGTGTGTGTGTGTGTGTGTGTGTGTGTGTGTGTGTGTGTGTGTGTGTATGTGCGTCTGTGTACACGATATCTCATCTCCCAATTAACGGAATGACTTTAAATTTGGAACGTAAGGTCCTTACAATATAAGGATCCGACACGAACAATTTCAATCAAATACAATTCAAGATGGCGTCTAGAATGGCGAAAATGTTGTCAAAAACAGGGTTTTTCGAGATTTTCTCGAAAATGGCTCCAACGATTTCAATTAAATTCATACCTAAAATAGTCATTGATAAGCTATATCAACTGCCACTAGTCCCATACATGAAAAAATTTCAGGAGCTCCGCCCCATCTATGCAAAATTTGATTTTAGATTTCCAATTATCATTTCTCAGATATAATTTAAACGAAAAATTTCGAGTGGAAAAGATTGAGCATGAAAATCTCTTCAATTAATGTCCAGTAACATTTTCACCTAGAATTGAAAATAAGCTTGAAATTTGAGAAAATGTGATTATTCAGTTGCAAACTGTTGGCAACTGTTGATTCTATTGAATCATTCACTATGAAGAGAGAGCAGATCTCGTGTGTATCCAGCGTTATTGTCCTGTCACCAGCTGGTTTAGATCTTTGAATAGTAAACTAGTATGTGCGGGAACACTAGCGTCAGGTGATCAATTTTCATAACGGCAAGGAAAGTTGTGTGAGTGCGCCACACCAGATTTTTAATTTACCGAAGATGGTTATAAGCTTATCTCTAATTATTCAAGATTTCAGTAGGTTTTTAATTATTAGACCTTCGCGGAGCACAGGTGACCTGCTAGTCATGAATAATTTCGAAATGTTAATTTATTGGCTTACAATCATCAAAGAAAACATTGTATAATACAGAGTGGGGCAGAACCAATTGACGAGTTTGGAAGGGTTATAAGTAATGAACGGTTCATCAACTTAGAAAACAATAATTCCCCTCTAATGGATTCAATTCAGTTTGATAGACAAATTGTTTCAGAAGTAGTGTCGAGCATTTTAGGATATTGTTCCTGGATGATAGGAGACTACAAATGTCGTATTTTGAGTGTCCAAAGCTCAGCGGTTATCCTTATAGCTGCCATTTTGTTTTTTCCACTTAGGAATTTTCACCTCAAGAACGAAATGTTGTATTCATCTGAAATTTGACATGAATATGTATACTATGAAGAATCAACTGTAAAAATTGAATAAAAAGTGTTCTATGTAGCCTACATATTCAAAATGGCGGTCATTTTTTATTTTTTTTATTGCAAATTTAACGAAAACCGTCCACTTTACAGAAAATGTACAGGAGGCAAAGAAGTTAGAAAATTTTATTAAGATTTTAATGATACGTCATTTATTAAGATTGGTCAGAGAATAACTGAGAAACTAACTATTTTCGTACAGCATGAATGATCTTGAACAAAAAAGATCATCTGAAAAACATTGTAAAATCAGCTTGATGGCTATATGGAGCCATACCGAGTTTCAAAGATTCGTCTTAAATACAATTGGATGGAATTAAAAATGTAACATTGATGTTTAAATTGTGAAAAGTGGTCATGCATGCAGTACGAAAATAATTAATCTCTCTGTTATTCTTCGACCAATCTCAATTAATAAGGTATCCTTGACATCTTGATAAAATCTTCTAACTTTTTTGTCTCTTGTAAATTTTTTGTTAAGTGAACGATTTTCGTGAAATGTGCAATAAAAATTTAAAATGACCGCCATTTTGAAAATTTACATCGAAAATTTTTGTATTTTATTTCTTAAAGTTGAGTCTTTATAGCATAAATATTGCGTGCCGGCTACCTCAAGTCCACCCTTAGTGAGATAAGCTGCCCTGGGAACATTTTTTGTCTCAACACATTCATTGAAATGCGCCCTGTATGGGCTGTAGCTTCATCCTGCTAAACCATATTTCTCCCAAGTCATGTTTCTCAGCAAACTCTTCCAATTTGGGGCGCAGAAACTTTTCTAGCATTGTCACATAACGCTGGGAGGAGACATGTTGGTGATGCTGCCATTCTCAAAGAACTATGGCCGGCACGCTCACCCGATTTAATCATATGCGATTTTTTGCTATGAGATTAACTCAAAAAAAAAAAGTTTCCAAAGATCGCCCCCCACCTTGGAAGAACTAAAGGAGCGAATCAGAAAAGAGCCTTACCAATCTCAGTGTGCCAAAATGTGTTCTAAACCTTCAAAAATACGCTACATCAGTGTATTGCTGCTTATGGCCGCCATTTAACTGATATAATTTCCAAAAAATTAACAATAAAAACTATATCTCAAACTGACTTGAACCCATTAAAAATTATTTTCCAAGTTGAACGTTTCATTACTTATAACCCTTCCAAAATCGTCAATCAGCTCTGCCCCACCTGTATGAGAAGAAAAATCAAATGAGAACATTAAGAAAGACTGGAAGAAGACAATGGGAATCCTTGAGAAGAAGCTCAGGAGGAAGAGAATAAGGGAAATAAAAAAGTTGGGCCAGAATAAGAAGAAGTAGTTTTGAAAGGTGTGGGAGGCAGAAGCAGAGGCAAGAGCCCAAGATCGACGACCTCTGCAGTCCAAATGAAGTCGTCCGTCTTTATTTTAGAAGTTGAGATGACAGGACTGTCACTGGACCCATTCACCCTCAAACGCTCTCATACTCTCACACTCTTTCACTCACAGTCTCTCTCTCCTCTTTGTTTTTCTTTCCATTCCAAAGTTTCTCCTTTTCCATTTCATCTTCAATCTCATATTCTCATCTTATACTTTTTCGTTATTTTTCCTCATAAGGTACTCTTGGTATCCTCCTCTTTGTTTTTCTTCTTATGCCTCATTTTTTCTTCTTCTTCTTCTTCTTCTTCTTCTTCTTCTTCTTCTTCCTCCTCCTCTTCTACACCTAGCACAAAATAAAAATCGATCAATCGTTCTTCTCCTTCACCTTTTTCTTCTCATTCTACGTATTTTCTCTTCTTGTTATCTTTCATCGAGCTTCTCACTCTTCTTCTCCCTTCCTCACTCCACCAGAAGTTTCACGCTACCATCATATCAGAAATCACATCAATAACACTGACATATAATAATCAATATTGGGAGCATGTTTTGTGATGATGTTTTGACCATAACTCGTGATCAAATTATTCATTTCGTAATATCAGAGACAAGAAATATATTGAGACAAGAGATGGCAAGACAAATATATAAGATAAGAAATATATTTTGTAGTTATCTTACACTTATCCTTTATCTATGGTAATATTGACAAGCTATAAACTATGGAGTGTAAATGTAGTTACTTAGCATAAACTGGCGAATTGTATTAGTGATTTGGGTTACATACAGATTCATTGGATTATGTATTCTACACGTGATGAATACATCTACTATGATGAATAAATATCTACTAGGTCAACATTTTGATTGACACACACTGGACTGGCATTAATAGCGACAGGGAGTATGCAAAGAACAAGCAGAGTCCCAGTTAAGAGTTGTAATTTATAATCAGAGTTTTAAACCGCCTTGACGAGCTGAGAAGAATGAGCTGTAGTACGAGCAGATCTGATCATTCTGTCAAAAGTAATAAGTGTTTAAAGTTTTGATCCTTGACGTATCCTTATGACGTACCCCCCCATTAGGAAATACTGAAATTAGATATTTCTAACGGGTGATAACTAGCGGAATAACTCTTATTTAACAGGAACTACATGTAAACTGAAACATTCTGAAGGAAGAGGGAATTATTATGGAGGATGAATTACGGTGGATAAACGTAAGAAGGAAATTGAAGAACAGTGAAAAATGACACTTGACTTCAGAGTAAAAAGACAGAGAAAAGAGAAGGAAAACGAGAAAGAAAGAATATAGCATCCAGGCCTATTGTACTTTAGATCAATATTGTCACTATCTGTACACTTTGAATACATTAAAGTACATTTGGAAGCAAGCAGAAGATGAAGGATATATATATATATATATATATATATATATATATTATATATATATATATATATAATATATATATATATATATATATGAAGGCAGTAGAAACATCAATACGGAAGAAACAGAGAACAGCGAGTTGTTGAAGAGAAAAAGAAGAACGAAGAACCAGAGGAGCTTGTCAGGTCAGCTGTGTGCCAAGCGAGACAGATCCCTTCCCCCACCCATCGCACCATCAATAAATATAATTTGATAAAGGCAACAAACACGTAGCGAGGAGAGAGGGCAGTCAACAAAATCCTTCCGTCGCGCCAATTCAAATCAGTGCGCTTCCAGAAGTGTGATACAAGTCAGTGAACAGTGAGTTCAGCCAATAGTGAAACAAGATTGATATCTACCTTCTCGTACATTGTTCGACTTTAAGGTGAGGTGCGGATTTACTATAACGTGAGATTTGGTTCATTAAAAAAAATAATGTTAATGGATTATGATGAGTTTACTCGAATGTTCAAATTAATGAAAGTTTTATATTGGAATAACATAATAAAAGTTCTTATTAATCCTTTTCAGCTTCTCCAATACAACCGTGAGATTGGATGAAGGAAAATCGTGTTTATGGATTATCATGATCGAAATAATAGAACTATTGTATTGTATTGGGATTGCAATGCATCCTTATTCTTTGGATTCTCCAATATAAAAGATTCATTAATTCGAGTTTAGAACAGTGGGTAGTTTGATTGTTACTTCAGTTGATTCTCTGATTTGATTCTTGCTAAGACCGTGTAGGTTTCTTTAGTGAGATACACATTAAACTGTCAGAAATGTTAGAATGGTGAGCATTGATATTATTAATATTTATTCCTGATAGTTTCAAGCGAATCCTACAAACAAGGGTGGGGGAGACCCCCTACAAAATCGCCGGTGAGGAGACGAGGTTGAGTAGTTTACTAAGGGGTTGAGTAGTTAAGCAGTAAAAAATGTAGAATAAAACAAAATATGGTACTGTATCATGTAATAATATTTTCTTTGAGGAGTTGATATTTCAGTAAATGATTCCTGAATTCTTGTTAGTTGTAAGCTTAAGCTTCCCTACATTTTTAACCAAGAACATTGAAATTTTTACTCAGTGCTTCGGTTTTATTGCGCATAAATTGACTAATGTTTGAACAAAAATTAGAATTTCATATCTATCCACTATCCAAAACATTCATACATATAAATCCAAATCATGACAAAGACATTGTCATTGGTTGGAAAAAACAGGGTCAACTCGAAACAGTTTTTCTCTGATATTTTCATCGAAACTGTTTTTCTCTATATCTTTTCAATTTTCACAATAAATTCTAGTGCTGTTTCTAGTTCAAACAATGCAATGAACATTTCGAAGTTGGAAGTAAGATGATGTATGAAGTTGATGATGATATTGCACTTTATAATACGCGTTCGATATAAACTTGAAAGCTATTAGATTGCTTAGAAGAATCTGGAAATGGTTGTCAAAACAAAATAAATTTTGTTCTCTCAAACGTTCAATGAGAGTACATCTCATACACAATCTCGTAATATATTTCAAATATTCTTCATAAATAATACTTTGCACCAGTAACATACATCATTCTTTTTTAAATGGAACAAGAAACTCGTTTCCGGCACCTCCTTTCAACATCTGTGCTCCATTAAAAACTTAAGTCTTGATTATATCAATCCAGACAGAGATATAACGACTTAGAGATATAATAATGCTGGGCTGCAACAACCTGCTTTAAATTGATCTGTTTGGTGTGAACCAGCATAATCATGAATAGAAACACGTGATCTTCACTGATTATCACTGCAGTGTTAGTGTAGTGCAATGCAGTACTTTTTCCTACCTCTCCTTAATCACTTTTTCTTCTCTTCACTTGACATTTTTCAGTTCTACTCTTTTCAATGCTACTTCTTTCTCCTTCTCATTTCATGTGATAAGTCACGTTACTCATTTTCTTCCCTGCTATTACGTTCTTTGCGTCTTTATTTTCTTGTTCATAATTACACTTCTCAATCCTTCTCTTTCTCATGTTACTTCGTTCTTCAACTCATTTCTCGTGCTCGGTTTTTCTTGTTCTTCTTCTTCTCCTTCGCCTCCTCTCATTTCCTCTTCTCCTTGTTATCTCATCTCACACGATATTAATTAACTAACACGTTTTACAGATAACAACCATTGGCGGGATTGGCAAATTTCCACCTACAAGATCGTCGCCTGATAAAAGATGATGGACGTGTTGAAAGTCCTACTAATAGTTCAAACCTTGGCTGTTTCCTCTATTTACGTTGTGGCAGAAGGTGAGTGATCAGGAAACACAGTGAGGTCACGTTCACATTGACGCTACCTCACGAAATTTCACGTTTCATTATGTCAAAAATGTTTTTTATATCACTACTAACAACACACTACATAGACCAACGTTATTATTTGAAAATTGTCTACACACCATCAAAAAGTATTGTATTTAAATTCGTACTGTATTTTTTCATGAGAGATTACCAGTTTATCAAACGCATATTAAATTTCACTTTATTATTGAAACATCTGAAAATGTTCCACTATGTTCAAATTTCATCATTTTCCGAGTGAATGGATGTTGATGCGACAATATAAGGTTTGGAGTTGTGGCGGGTATGTTGATATTATGAAGGCTTATTAACCTATATACGAAATTCTATTAGATTTAAACGTCTAATAATATAATGAGAAAGTTCGATTACGTGTGAATGAAATAATATGAATCCAATAGACTTTCTAATAGAACTAAAACTTAATCCAATGGAGCTCTTAATTAAATCTATAGAATTCATTTCGATATCGATAATCAGCAATAATTACAAAAAAATTAAATGACTTCGTACGGAATGAGTTATTTTGTTCTTTTATAACACAGTTAGAAAATTTCAAATGAAATAAGTTATTTTGCTCAAAGTGGACTTTTGTAGTCAGTGTATGGTGATATTATGTATCCTCTATTTACGTTCCCTACAACAGTTCGCGTTCTGCTTGCTTTCAAAATTAGTTAGTGTTCAAAAGAATTAAATTTGATTGGAATTATATTGATTATATGGAGTATAATACGAATAGAGAGGTAAAAAAAAACTGAAAAATAGATTGATTGACTTCATCACATTCATCATTTGTTAGCAGAGAAACTATACTCCAAAGAGAGAAATCAGAAAGCTATTCACATTCAGCTCAATGACAGGCCAGAATTGGGTCACTACTAAATAGTTAAATTTACTACCGTAACGACCTCCTTGACTCATAGCAAACAGAACGTACTTCTACTTCCTGATTTTCACCTAAATAAATGAATAATAATTGGCTGTAATTTAGTTTGTTACTTTCCTTGCCCTATTACCATAGGTAAGGAAAGTATTGCTTTCCGAAAAAAATTAAGGTACCCCAATTTCTAAATTACTATACGTTTCAAGGTCCCCTAAATCCAAAAAAAGGGGTTTTTGGGTATTGGTCTGTATGTGTGTGTGTGTGTGTGTGTGTGTGTGTGTATATGAGTGTATGTGCGTCTGTGTACACGATATCTCATCACCCAATAAACGGAATGACTTGAACTTAAGGTCTTCACACTATACGGATCCGACACGAACAATTTCGATCAAATGCAATTCAAGATGGCGGCTAAAACGGCAAAAATATTGTCTAAAACAGGGTTTTTCACGATTTTCTCGAAAACGGCTCCAACGATTTTGATCAAATATGTACCTAAAATAGTCATTGATAAGCTCTATCAACTGGCACAAGTCCCATATTATCTGTAAAAATTTCAGAAGCTCCGCCCCATCTATGCAAAGTTCGATTTTAGATTCCCAATTATCTTGCTTCAGATACAATCTAAACAAAAAAGTTTAAGTGGAAAAGATTGAGCATGAAAATCTCTACAATTAATTTCTAGTAACATTTTCACCTAAAATTGAAAATAAGCTTGAAATTTGAGAAAATGTGATTATTCAATTGCAAACTGTTGATTCTTTTAAATCATTCACTATGAAGAGATAGCAGATCTCGTGTGTATCCAGCGTTATTGTCCTGTCACCAGCTGGCTCTGATCTTTGAATAGTAGACTTGAGATGCACGTGTACACTAGCGTCAGGTGATCAATTTTCATAACGGCAAGGAAAGTTGTGTGAGTGCGCCACACCAGATTTTTTATGATGCTTCCATTTTCGACTTCGACAGTACCGTAATGCATTGAGCATCTGGTGTACTTATTTTTTTACTCACGGTTGTTAAGTACGTCTTTTAAATTTAACCGCTGTCAAATGATGACGTCATCTAAGTGCACCAATAAACGGATAGGAGGAGATGCGTTGACGATATTAATCAGTATTTAAATTTAATAGGCGTACTTGCAACCAGACCATTTTAATTAACGTGACATGCTTTTTAATTGGAACATGAAATATTGGCCCATACATTGGTGCTTGCAATAGTTGTGTGTAACTAGTGCGGAAAGTGACACTTTGCTAAATTCGAGAAATGAATTAGACAGCTACTTGAATACAAAAAGGTTTGCCTTCTAGCCCTGGAGCTTTTTACAGAGTGCCCCAAAAATCACGGATTTTCAGTTCTTTGAGATTTACGCCAAATCGAACAGAAAAATCACTCTCGCCTTTTTCTAGATAATAAAATTTCGATCGAAATGAAATAATTTGGAGCTCTCTATCTTCATTGGGTGCTGAGTTATAATTTTCAAAAATGAGTCAAATTTTCGGATTACCCGAAATTTGGAGGAAATTCCTTTTTTATCCAACTATATCGTCCAATTTCCACAATTAAAATTTATGATTCAAAATCCCTCTGAGCGTAATTTTGTGCTCTGTAATCTGAGGCCAGGTAGAACGTTCTATCTCTGATTCCCAGAATCCCAGGTACACCCGATAACAAATTGCCTTGCATTTGACCAGTTGGTTCCTATGTTGGTGATAGTATTGATTAAATGAGCATTTTGCGCGGAAAAACGTACATTATGAAGATTAACTAAAAGTTAAGATTAAAAAAGTACCTATATGACTCATGATAAATCATTTTTAAGGCCTTGAAACGAACTATACATTTCATACAAAACATTTTTCTCGAAAAACGGAAGCGTGATCTTTTATCAGACAAATTAGAGATGTAATCTTTATTAGATCTTTTATTAGATAAGATTATGAGATGTAAATTTTCTGTATTTCTGGCTTTATAATGTGAATAGAATAACTTCCAGAACCGTATAGATATATGGAAATATTATATTATATTAATTGTAGATCTATTCGTCCTTGAAACGAAAAAATGAAAGTGAGCTCAATATATTATATTGATTATTGATTTGGTGCCGAACGTGTAATACCGTTCTTGTATTAATTACGTTCTTGAATGTATGGGGGAGGATAGCAGCCTATCCGAGCTTCGCGCTCCGGCTTCTTCTAATTTGCATCTCATTCCCAATCAGTGGTTGATTCAGATTTAAATTTTATTGGGAAGGCTATAAACATGTGTGATGGCAACAGATCATTTATACTGTATATTGATTTGGTGCCGAGATACATTTGTTTTAAGAAACCATTGCAGCTACGAACTTCTGGGGGTTGTGAAGATGAGTATTTTATGATTCCAGGTTATGCACTATGTGAACTAACATCCTGCGAAAATCCATCTTTTCCCTAATTGGTTGCCCAAAGACATGTTTTTTGTCTTCATTGACTGGGCTAATATTACGGAAATATTGGACAATTAAGACTCTTCGATTTATGCATAGTTATTGTTCAATCATTCATCCTCGTGGAATATTCGATATGAAAAATTATAAATCTAGTTAAGGTTGTAATGAATTTTCTCCTCTTTACATTCCAATAGACGATTCTATTCATACGATTAAAAATAAAAATTTACAGTTTAAAAGAAAATGACTAATTTCATTTTCCCATTTTTTCACGATTCTTCTAATAATCAACAGCCTCCAAATTGAGACTGATACATGATGGGTACTTGCGATTGGTCATAAGTTGTAAAGAATCTTACACTCTACCTGCTCAGTTGCCTCGAGTTCATCTTCAATCAATCTGGAGAAAGTGAAGATGGCAGAGTTGAATTTCTTCACAAGAATCTCTACAAGACTTTTCATTTGTTTATTCATTCATTTATATTAATACAATTACAAATCATATGAATATGACTCCTGAAAGAAAAATACCACCAGTTTTTCACTAGCTCTTCTAGGAGCTCAAAGAATTCACTGCCTTCGATGGCTGCAAACGTCGGCCGCTTTAACCGTTCACAGTTCTTATGACTGATTTGGTTGACTCCACAGATATAGATGCAGGAGAGGTAGATAGATATAAGGGCTCTGATTTTTGTACTAGACAATACGGTATCGCCACCAATGCCACTCGCTACCATTCGACAAAGTGGTCAGCAATGTAAGATGATACCGAGCGGAATCAAAGGCGACACTCGTTTCGTTTCGATGTCCTAGGCCTTTCTGGTGGGCTGCTGTCATCTTCTCCAAAGGGATTATTTAAATTTAATGACTCATGTCATACTACAACTTTACTGAGTCTTATGAAATTTAATTTTTAATTATTCAAAACTTTAAATTTTTAAAACATAAAATTATTTAAAAAGGGATCTAGTCTTGTGCTCTCTAAATTGATGGATGTCCCTGGTGACCTCTGGCAAGCAAGTGGGCTTGGATCTACCCTTATTCATTTACAACCACACTTCCGACTTTTCAATTTACATAAAATTTAAATATCCACTCTCATTGGTAGATTTAACTACTCCGCAATGACGTAATTCAAAGTTGTCAAGTAGTCCATATGAAACTGTTATATTACAACCCAATGAGTGAATATTTTAATCTTAAATACTTATTTTATATTTGTTACATTAATCTGTGTCCTAAATAGATTACAATTTCTTACTGTTTATATAAACAATACATGTATATTTTGAATTAATTCTCTTTTACCGCTGGTCAACTACTGCATTGTGATTGGTGTATCCTAGAACTACAAAATGTATCCATGCGCTGAATAAAGTTACATCCCACTTCCTTCATCTTTTTATTTATTTTTTATATTTTGTTCATGCTCGTTTGATACAATAAATATTTTTGTGTTTTCTAAAACGCTTTTTCTTTTACATTGAATTGGCATGCTTGCTTACTAACCCTCTGATCATAGTTTAAGCGAATTCTATTTATATGCAACTAATTTGCCACAAGGTGTCTGGCTAATTCTCAAATTATACGGCTCGACCGATTACTTAGGTCGCCGACTAGTAAATACCAAAGAACCTAACCTCAAAATATTATATATTTTATATTATTAAATAAATAGCAATAATTCTTTTATTTTCATTTGGCTGTTCAAAACCATAGCCTTGAGAGCCGTTATTATCTAATCTAGTGTTTGTTGACATCGTATCTGATGATAACAATACAGCTGCTTGCTTGAGACCTATCAATTTCCTTTCATTTCATGATTTTGAGGAATATCCAAAATTATATTCTTACATCATGTAGCATGATTTTGAAACATTAATATGTAGTTCACTAGCCCAACACCATGCTCCTACATTTTTTATGCTTTTTCAGCACTAAATTCTCAACTTTCTGGCTCCTTGGATGTCAAAATGAAATTTACATCATCAGCAAAAAGGATGAATTGTGCAAGAGGAGCAGGCAGTTATATACATTGATGTATACAAGGGAAAGCAGTGGCCCAAGAAACGATCCTTGTGGTTCACCCCTCTTTAAAGCATGAGGGTCTGAGTGATCAGGATAATTTAATGATAAATGATTTGATTATGTTGAATCTCAGCAAAAAGGATGAATTGTGCAAGAGGAGCAGGCAGTTATATACATTGATGTATACAAGGGAAAGCAGTGGCCCAAGAAACGATCCTTGTGGTTCACCCCTCTTTACAGCCTGAGGGTCTGAGTGATCAGGATAATTTAATGATAAATGATTTGATTATGTTGAATCTCCAACTCCACAGCCTGGAATCTGCATCTCAGATAGACTGTGTCAGATAAAGGAATTCATATTGAATGAAAAAGACTAAGAAATTGTCAAAAAACCACTGATTTATTGATAATTAGAAAGACCGGTTTCGGTTATTACACCAATTTCTTAGTCTTTTTCATTGAATATGAATAATTACCACAATATCAACTTCTCAACTACACAAAAAGTAAAGGAATTCAACTTGAGCACCATAATACCTCAACTATAATCAATGAGAATATTATGACTGAGTGAGTCAAATGCCATCTTAAGGTCCACAATAAGAAACTAGCCATCCCAAACTCCACCATCCAAAGAAATATGAACTTCATTCAAGAGCACATTATAGTAGCATCCGCTGTTGCTCTTTTTCTCCTGAAACCAAATTGGTTTTTATTCAGAACATTTCCTAGTTGGAGGAAATGTAAAATTCATCATAATAATGATCTTTTCAAAGTTTTGAGAGGATGATGACAGCATTGAGACTGCCATAAAACATTCCACGAGCATTGAAAGGATTGAATGCCGGTTTCCAGTTTGAGCTCTGTAATTCTGTATTTTTGGAATATCTTTAATTTGGAAGATATATTTCGTATAATGATCTTGGATTTCATAGTTATTATAATTTAGGCCTACTCCGTTATTTCAAGCAGTACCTTGTTTCATTTATCCTCTACTCATTTTAATTAATACAATTTATTACAATCGAAATAAACGTAAACTTAATTAACTACAGAAGAACAGATAACTGCAATTAGTTTATAAGATTTATTGTATATAAATTCAACGTTTCTCCAATATTTTTTTTCAGACAAAAAAGTATGCCACAATAATTTGAAGCACTACGAAGAACTTAGATGCACTCCAGTTATCAACCAAGAGAGTGGCTGTATTGTCAGCTACGACTGTAGTAAGTCAAGTAAATAATTATTCTTATGATACTTTATTTTCTTTCATTATATTATAAACAATAATAAGTGAATAAGTGGTAGTATAAAATTCTAAAAAGAGTCTCAGTTTGAAATTTTGGAATTAGAAGAAATTCGTTAATTAGTTTCACGACTAAATCTAATAGCAATAAGAAAAACACATTCATTATTTTACTCAGAGCATATTGAATTATTAAGCTGCATACACATATTCGCGCTTCCAACCAGCACCGAGCACGCTCCTCCCTCGTACCGCCCTCGTACCACCATCGAACCACGGTCGCACCTCCCAAGCACCCATCATGAACGTTATGGAAGATGTTAGATCTTCTCGCGTTCCCCGGTCGAACGACTCTTGCTCGCCGGTCGATCATCAATCGCTCTGCTGGAGTGACGTTTGGTTGCGGAGCAGAGCGAAAGTCTGTACGCACCTTTAGACTGAACCGTTGAAATGTTATCAATTCGTTGATTTACAAGATGGGAGAAGTTTATTTTAATAATTTAAATAAATAATATCGTCATTTTTGATACCGGTAATGAACTTTTTTTTATATCCAGGTTCAATATCCAAGCAGAAAAAAGACAAATGCTATTACCAAGGAAAAGAATACTCGTTCGGTGAAGAATTGGCATCAAGCGAAATACTCAGCAATTGCATTGCATCATGCAGATGCACCAATGCTGATGGAAGGTATGTAGACTTTCAAAATTAATGTACCAATTGAAAATAATATAATAAACATCTAATAATAAATGAGTTGTTGATACATTATTATAGTACAGTTCTTATACAACTATAGATGCTAGTAATATTTTTATTTTTTTTTCTTTCAAGTTTATTGTTGTTAATTCGATATAATATAATATTATATATATATAATATCATATTATAGTATATATAATATATTATACCATGGCTAGAACCAGCAATCATTTAGTTGAAATAGACAAAAAATTATAATTTCTTAATTTTAAAGTGGGTTTTCGTATGTGCATAAACTTCCAATGCCGTCGACGACAGGCATTGTTATCCTATAACATTCATATTTTCCAAATTTCAAATATGCTTAAACAGCTGATCAAATATCGTTTTGTTGTCCATGTTTATTATCTAAGAATCAAAACAATTCGAATAATATCAACATATTGCCATTTAAATGTATAAACCTATAACTCCCCCCTTTGAAACATAATCAAACAAAACCTTCTAGGTTATTCGAATTGAAATCTAGCCAATCTGAGATCCTCACCCTGCCAATGGCATTCACGCACAAACCAAACCCCACCTTTAGAGAACAGTAAAGTAGAAAACGAACTGAGCATGTGCAGCGGGCGTGAAGTAACGTAATGGGTATGCACAGATATACATTTGTATATCTAGAAGCTAGAGTGTAAAATACAGCTTTTTCTCCCTGAGGGGAATGTTTGATGCCCGAGGCGGAGCCGAGGGCAATAATTTCTCCGAGGGAGAAAAAGCATTCTTTACTTGTGATGTACACAACATTTTTCCACCACCTACATTTTATAAAAATTTAAAATTAAATAATTTTCAAAACAATACGTGACAAGTAAAAATGTTTAGAATCTACAACATAGCCTAAAATATGAATAACTTTGAGCTCAGCTGCGAGCCAGGCACTGCGGATAGCGGCGCTATATAACGGCAAATGTTGTATCAATGAATTCAGTAAGCTACAATGATAACTCTACATCTTGGTTTCTCTTCTAGGTTTCGACCTTTCATCCTATTCCCAATGTAAGCTTCTAAAATGTAGATGCTTCCCATGTTATTTGGATGGAGTTACTTTTAGTCCCTTGGGAGTTTTTCTGTCTTTTAGTCCCGAGAGCAAAAAAGTGACATTTTACAATACAAAGAGTAAAGTAAGTACTTACGACAGTAGATGGATGAAAAATGGATTATCGGTGACCTGCTGAAAATCAGGCTTTTTTACTATGTGTATTCAGTAAAACTGTTTTACAAGCAGTTGTAGAAAAAATATTATTATTGACATCCAAGTTACAGAATGGCGAAGGTTCATAACCTCAACAATGGCGACAATATGCTATATATTATTGTATTTATTTTTTTGTAGTCCCATACTTTAGTGAAGAAAAACTTTCTATTAGAAAATATATTGATTTATTTTCAACTGATTTTTTAGGGGAAACTTCAATTGTGCCAACATTGAATGTGCAGAGGTATTCCAACCATCAATAAAAAAAGGTTGCGTGCGACAGTACTCACATGACTCTTGCTGTTCCATCGGCCAAAACTGCAGTAAGTTGAGCAATTTTTCTAATTAATTGTTCAAATTACAATCCACTAATACAAGAGTACCACCATAAAACAAAGAGTTCTTTTTCTTGAGAAGCAAGGCAAGAAGAAAAAAGTTTTATCAAATTTCGAGTCAATATGTTTTTCTAAATTATGAAGTTAGTAGGCTATATTCTGGTTGATATCCATAATCACTTTAATTATCAAAAATATTATCACATAATCAAAAATATTAATCCTGATCTTAAAAGTGGAAAATTTCATCCTTTAAAATTTTATTAATAGCTAGCTGGCCCGACGAACTTCGTAACGCCAAATAGTTAATGCATCTCATGATGCACACCTGAGGAGGCATGATGCGGCAATTTGCATCCAGGTGCTTCTTGCTGATTGGTTTGAATGGAAGATCTCACACACACTGAATCGGGCATGGCGTGGAACGGTGTGATAAAGCAATCTCCATAAGATCAACACTTTGTATCACCAAGCCGCGGCTCCTCAGGTGTACTAAGCCTTAGCTTAATCTGATGCACTATAATTTTTACGAAAACTATCCAACAATCAGTATTTTACATTTATATTTATTTATTTATTCATTTGATTCACAATTACAAATCATAATTGATATCTCAATATGGACTTCCTATGTGCTTAGTTAGTTGTGCAGCAGTTTGTATTTTTAGATGTAGTTGAATGCAGCTTGCTGGGAAATTGAATGGTATCTCCTTGCTGCTGATTTTCCCGTGCATATTCTAAATTTAAAGCATTTCGAGTTCTACGATCCAAGTTTGGACGTCGTTCGTACCGCGGCATTATTATTAGAATTAAAATTTTGTGAATGAGTAGAAAGAAAATAGAAAAACAGTTCTACCGACGGCTGTTTGATGACGCCATGATTATAAGAGCTGATTTTTATTTCTGTGTGTGGCCAGCACACAAATCTTCTCCCATAAGGATTACATGTAAGCTTTGAAGGACCGTAGGAAAGAGTCCTGAAGTCGGATCATAAATTTGATAGGCCATAAACCTGCTCCTGAACATGACAAACACAGCTAAAAAAATAATCAAATTAGGTACACACATAAAAAAGTTATTGAATGTCAAAATTTGAGGCACATTTTTATTTATATAGATGGTTGGGTTTTAGTATAGATGGTCATAGGTTTTATCAATTTAATATTACCTATGGAATTCTTAGAATATCATTTGTTATTCACTTTCTCAAGTTTCAATATTTATAGAATTACTTGTAATTTTTTAAATAAATTCTATTTTTTACGACTAAAAAATATTTTAATTTTGATCAATTTAATAATTCAATTTTATCAATTCAGATTAGATATTGTTTATTATTTTTTCATTGTGATTTTGATTACTATTTAATTTTCTCAATAAGATATATATTTCAATTTACTTTTCCTTTTTATTTATACTATGTTTATTTATATTTCCTTTCATAAGTATTCTCATTCTTGTTCCATTTATTTCTTTATTGAAACTTTTATATTGAAAATTGATATCGATACTCCCTGTCAGCACTCAAACTTCGGTTTTGCAGGCAGCGCCAAACATTGTATTTTGTTTTGACAGTTATTTTTGTTTATATTTAAAAAAATATTGATCAAAGTGTGTTTTTTTAACTTTGTATTAAGGATTATTATTTTTAGTATAACGAAATAAATTTGATTTGATATTGTTTGCACTTTTGTATTGATATCAAGTAGCAGAGAGTTCAGTGAAAGAGAGGGCCGACTGCGCCCTAACTTCGCACTCTAGGAGAAATAAGTTATACGTGTATAAGCCAGTTCTTTCCTTCATTATAGTATAGGAGATGATAGATAGATGGATTATATATCAGTATCTTTGAATTAGAATAACTTTTGAAAGAAAGGTTTGAGATATCGATGTGCGGTTTTCACCATGAAATCATGTATCATACGACCACCTTCCAATTTAAAAAAAAATGAAGTTGGATTCAAAATGGCGGACGAAATTTGGGTGCGACGGAAAACCTGTTTTTATTATTCGAATAGGATTCCTAATCATACCTATCTTCTAATTTCCCTTTTGAAAGAAATGTTGAGCTGCTTCCATACAACTGGAAGCATGACTAATAGAAAACTTGACAAACTGAAAACTTGATGTAATCAAATCTTGAAGAATCGAAAATAAGCCTATATCCATTCTCGGTTAATTGAGAATCTATATGCAGAATTTCAAGTTAATCAGTCCAGTAGTTAAGACGTGATTATGTGTCAAACATAATTTTCCTATTCCGTACGTGTATAAGCCAGTTCTTTCCTTTATTATGGTATAGACTATTATGTTTTTTTGATCTGTGATCTGTATAAATGTCCTGTAACATCTAAAGGTGCGACCACACATGCTGAACCGAACCTCGAACCGCGCAGCAAACCGTGCATTCCGCCGAACATCGCGCCTTTCAGCGAACATGAGCATAATATGTTTCATAAAGTTGAAAATCAGCTTTTAAACATTCGCCGTACCGTACTCCGAACCGTTCGCCGTCCCGCTCGCCTCTGTTTTAACTGTTCGCCGTATCGTACTCCGAACGCTGAACTCTTCGGCCAATCAGAGTTCTTCATTACAATTCACCGTGCAGTTTGACCTACAATTTTGACTATTTATCACAAGTGTAAACATGCGAACATGAATACAGAAGTATATGGGCCCTTTTTTATTTTGATTGAATTCATGTTTTGAACAATTCATTGTTACG
Source organism: Nilaparvata lugens (assembly GCF_014356525.2). Classification (NCBI taxonomy): domain Eukaryota; kingdom Metazoa; phylum Arthropoda; class Insecta; order Hemiptera; family Delphacidae; genus Nilaparvata; species Nilaparvata lugens. Next base: position 56,955,443 of record NC_052504.1, read on the forward strand.
AATGATAAATTGATAGGACCTGATAAATATTTTCCAATTCAAATAAAATAACTTCTGGAAAAATAATGAATGGATAAATACCAATATTAAAATATTGTTGACCAAGAACTCAGTACAACGACAATAATTCATTCAACTAATTCTGTACTGATAAAATTGAATCTTTGTTTTTATTGATAATCAATTTTACCAACTAAACATAAACTGACTGAAATAAATACTTCAATTTCCATGTATTTAATTGATGGAGTTATCTACAGTGTAGGTCATATCTAAATTCACAAAGAGTTCGATTGTTGTTGGCAAGAAACATGTTATTCAACGCAGAAACCATAGTTATTTTAATAAAATATAGTTGATAATAATTTTGCGACAATGAGCAGTGAAAGAGAGAAACAGGCTCTCAGTTCGCCGGACGGAGAGAAGCAGGAGAAACAACGAGCTACAGTTTCCTCGTCAGCTGTTAAATCGTCCTCGAGTGCTCTTTCGTACATGGATGAACCATTAGAAAACATAGAATCAGTACTTAGCAAGCTGCTTCATCAAAAACTGGGTTCGTTGGCTACGAAAAGGGATATTGTTGAGCATAATGCAGTGCTTCGAAGACCTCAGGGCAGAAAATAAAATGATCAAAGATGAGCTGCGATCTCCAAAGGAACTTAATTATAAACTGATAAAAAGAGTGAACAATTTGATGGATCGGTATAGGTGAAATATCTTGATTTTCAAGGGTCTCAAGTACAATGAAAAAGATGCTCGTTGCGATGCAGTGATTAAGGATTTCTGAACAAAGTTTTTGAAATGTGATAAATAGATGTGAATCGACCACTCATCCAAGGTGCTAAGAAGGATGATGTTCCTATAAAAGCACACATACAGGCTAAAAGGTTCCTGTTTTGTTGCTTATAGGGACTACATTATCGGAACAACTGTGACAAAGTACAAAGTCAGCTCACTCTCAAAGTCCAATATTGCTCGATATTTTGATTTGAAATAAGCCAAAGCAGAAAATCCAGATTCACTAAGGTACGTTGAAGAAACTAGACTGGACTAGAAGCTTTAAGCTTCTAAGATTTCAAATAAAAATGGGGGAAAATAGGAGAATATATCAACTAAAAATTATATATTATGTATTAATATAAGTATTATGAACATTTTATTTTTATTTTTGCTCGGGTATGTATGCGTGTATGAGTAAATTATTGTTTGTTTTCTTTTTGGCAATAAATGAATTTGATTTGAAAAATCTTCAATGAAACTCTGATTTCGCTTGGGAATCGCATTGAATGTCGATTGATTAATAAGGTTATTATTTTTCTAAGAGTGCTCACGAACCCCCCCCCCCACCTCACAATGAAATCCTTCCACGAACCCAAACCCCTCCCTCCCCCAGGTTGAGAGCCGTTGCTCTCTAGAGTAAATAAATGTGAAATTGAACAAAGCAAACATTTCGCGCGGCGTTAATAAGAACAGTCGTATTCTGCAAAACTATTCCTATATGAAATGGAATTCTGAACAACATTCAATAGCAGGTGTATTACGTCTATTTCGCAGGTACATTCGTCTCCCCGTACTGCGAGGACATAACATGTGATATGGAACTGCATTATGCTGATTACATCTCGGAAGGCTGCACTCCTGTCTATTACGGAGATGACTCATGCTGTCCTATTTACTGGCACTGCCGTGAGTTTCCTTTATATTTTCTTATTAAATACAGTAATTAAATTCCTATTATAGCATATACATTATAATCTAGAGCACATCATTCTCAATATAATTCATCTTTTGAAATTATGTGTATAAAAGAAAAATTGAGTTTTGCTATTCAGTCGTTATCAAATTATCATTCGAATCTAATAGTTTTCCTAATTATCACTTGATTTGAAAATACACTAGCCTTCATTATTTTATCTACTATTTTTTCCTATATCTGAATTACTTGGGTATCAGGTATGGAGTCAGGTTTGTTTCATGTTCCGCACATGCTTGCTTCATTAATGTAAACTACTGAAAGTTATAACTGTAAATTGTAAACTTTGGAGCTAACAGGCAAATTTTAAGCTCATCGTTCATTCCAACTTCCCTCTTTTAAATATCAACCAATTTATAACTGGTAAACTACAACTACAATATTATGAACTGTAAAAATAAAAGTAACTTCTTGACCGAAAAAATTCATTGTTCTATTTTTATGCTTACAATATCAAATATTATGTGATTGTAAAAGTTTGTATTAAAAAAGATCTATAAATTGCTATATCAATTCTGTTGCAGCAACTAAGAATGATACAATAGTGAAGGAGGATGTCGAGAAGGACAAGCTAACGGTTAAAAATAAAGATGGTAAGATGATAAGCAATTTTTTACAGGATATATCTTTTCAATATTCTAATGAATAAATATTATATAAGCCCACATAAATTAAAAAGGGCTTGGAAAGAAACTGAAACGATAATCTCTCTGATCAACTAAAAATCATTGAATAAATAGCTCAGGAAACTTAAAAACACATCCTAAATTATCATAGTTTTTGAAATATTTTATATTATATTTTTAATATTTTCTATTTATCAATTAATTGACGAAATAGTAGATGATAATTATTTATCAATATATTATGGGCAATAACAATGATTATCATGCGTTATTTGATTCATCTAAACGCATCATTCAGTTCTTGGCTTTTAGAAAAGCTTTTAAAATAGCTGCTTATTAATGAAGTATAGCATTAAATAACAGTTACATCTCTTTAAACTTAGTAAAATAGCAAGGAAATCTATTTTTCCCTCTATTCCTATAAGATGTATTTTATTGTTTAATTTTTGACATCACAATGCACAGTTCGAATAAATCTTTCAAGAAGATTGGATTAAATTGAAATATTCAGTAACATATTTGTTGTTGATTATTGCTTCTAGGTGTCCCAAAATGCAAGTTTGGCGATTTAGAAATGGAGATCGGGCAAAGACTAGCCCCACCCATCAGAGAGAACTGCCTGGAATGCTCCTGCAAAGTACCGCCTTTCATATCATGCGCAATCAACATAGAATGCCAGAAGAAAAACTAATTCGATTTTTTAATCAAATAACGCACCTCATTAAAAAATCATCTTTCATAAATATACATTCTAGTAATTGAAGTAATTTTAAGGAATCTTAGGTACATATTTAATACTTTTTAAAATAAAAATATTTTCCAAGAAGATGTTTTTTTCAATGGTTTCATTTGAAATCATTTTGTTTGTACATGTTTTGATAACCCTACACCAAGTGTGAGTGGATGGTCAAGTCACGAGAATGGGTTTGGCTAAAGAGGATGTTGGCTGCCCTGTCGGTTAGTGCAAAACACATTTCAAGAAGAACATATGCGCACCACTCTTTTCCCATCTTGCTGCCATCATTCAAACCACATTCACCTGGCAAAGCACTATCTTTAGCAATACAATTATTCGCTAAAAAAAATAGTGCTAATTTGTACTTCCGATAATTAAAATGAAATGAAATATATATAGTGATTCTATTTTCAGAGAAATACATAATTCACTTATTTCAAATATTTGACATCTCCTTTTGAAATCACATTACATAATAGATCTGATGTATAATTAAATATTTTGAATATTAGTAAATGAGAGTTATCCTTAAATAAAATAATTTCAACAATAATTATATACTATTAAAATATTTAATTTTTCGAAAGCTTTTGCGAATAAAGCATGCAAAGATTTGATTTTAATACAATACAATCCGATTTTACAGCTAATTTTGTTAGACAAATGAAGTCGATATATATCAAAATAACGAATTAACGATACAACGATAAGAGAAAACAATAATATGCCACAAAAAAGTAACAACTAGTGAAAATAACAATTATACTGTAAAAGAAAAACTGAAAATAGTACATTCAGGAAAAAACAAAAAGGAAAATACAATCAGTGAAAGATAATATCAAAAAATCAAAGTGATGAAAAACTATTAATTTTATAACTGGAATAAAAAAATATGAATTACAAGCAGAAAATTATCACAAAAAGTAGCATTTATAGTGCCGGTTGCACAAAAGTCGGTTAAATTTTAACCGTGATTAATTCCACAAGAACTAATCAGGGAAGCCTTCTTTTAAAAAATCTTATTGGTTCTTGTGAAATTAATCACGGTTAAAATTAAACCGGCTTTTGTGCAACCGAGCCTACGGGTCAAAATAATCTGAAAGACAAGTGACAAATAGCTATCACCAAATAAGCATATGTTAAAAACAGGAACAAGAGTCTATAATTAATCAATTTTGTTTGAATTAAAGCTTCCCTCGTTCAATGGGAATGGTGAGATTCTATTTTTGACTATCCTAAACTTTCACTTGCCTCGACCTCGCCCCCTCTTACCCCCCGCACCCCTTCCTTTCGAGCTGGATGCTTCGTTTTTCTCTTGAGTTTTGCTCGTTTTCTTTTTAACCTGTAAAAAAGTAATATTTATTTATTATAGTTTGAAATTTTGCAACATGAGTGAGTCTAAAACCGCTTCAATCCTAAATTGAAAGCTATGAATAGTCAAGAATATAGGCCCTATAAAAATGTTTCAAGGAACAAGTTTAATACACTGTTAAATTGAATATCACAAAAATATTTCATTTTTACATTTTTTCATTTTTACTCAAGGACCAGTTATAAATGTCAGTAACACCAAATAATCATACACTTGACAGACGCAAAATAAATTATTTTATTGGTAAATCGTTCAACAGAAAATAGTAGGGAATAACGGAAATGTATTTGAATTTCTAGTTCGCCTCTAGACATAGTGATGTAAATATCGATTGCTGTGTGCTCCCTTTATTGTTTAATTTGCGGGTTAACTATGTTGTGTATGGTAAGATACTGATGTGCCTGAACAGGACTTTTCAAAATGTAATGGCATAAAATGTCATTTTTTGTGTCAGTTAATGAAAGAATTAGATCAAGAATTAGTCAAGTGCAAGTGCAGTCATTGATGAAAATGGCTCAAGGGCAACCGTTGCTCATAACAGATAATCGCTCTCTCGCTTCTACTTACAGGCTAGTTCTATTGTCGATAGAGAAATAATACGTGCTGAACTGTCTCCTATATCCAAAAAGCACTTCTATTCAATAAAATACTATAAAATTTATGTCTTATGAGTTCGATGTTTTAAAAAAAAGAGCTGGCCACTTGCAAGGAGGAAATTGAATCTGCTTCTATAGTCCAGGCTCAGAAAAGGGCATCTACTGAAGGGCAATGGGCAAAAGAGCATCTCCTGATTTGCACTCTGTTGGATAATCTTACGAGTTTAATTCGGCAATTAGGTCACAATTTAACACGTACATTATAAGAGCGAAGTATCTTCTTTAGCTTCAATCATTTGATTGTGTAATAGAATTGGACTCAACACGAGCTTTATTTGACATTAAATATGTGTCTTAGTAACAGAGATAACAGATTATAAATATTACAGCTGTTTTATCATCACAATCTTCCCCCCTTAATATCAATCGGCACTCGTGGGGTATGGGGCGAGCTGGCGAAGTGAGACTGTCGATTCTCTGCCGTCGTTGTGGCGAACAAACGCATATTCAGGGTTACTCTCGATTAATTCAACTTTTTCAACTTGCGATTCTTGTTTTGAGTTTTTTGTCATCTTCTTCAACCATACTGGTCCAGGTGTCAATAGCCAGGTTGGTAATGGTTTTCCATTACTTGAGTTTCTTGCATGTAAAAACATCCGCTCATGTGGTGTGCAGTTGGTGCTTGTGCATAATAGGGAACGAATAAGGGCATCGGGAAGAACTTGTTCCCAGTGACTGTTGTTCAAACCTCTCGATTTTAGGGCTAGCATCACACTTTTCCATATAACTCCATTGTACCGTTCGACTTGCCCATTACCGGCTGGATTATAGGGCGATGTTCTGCTGCTGGCAATTCCTTTTGATAGTAGGAAATTTTTCAAAGCTGATGACATAAACGATGTTCCTCTATCGGAATGTATGTAAGACGGTACACCAAAAAGAGAGAATAGTGATGTAAGGTGTTTTATTACTGTATTAGTAGTCATGTCAGGACAGGGGAAGGCAAATGGGAATCTGGAATATTCGTCTATAAGAACTAAAATATACTTGTTCCTTGAACTTGATTGTAGTGGGCCTTTGAAATCCATATTAAGACGTTCAAATGGTCGAGTTGCTTTGATAAGGCGGCCAGTTCCTTTGGCATAGCGTGGTTTCATTTCAGAACATGTAATACATTTGGAACATACTTCTTTTACATCATCTATTGAATATGGTAAGTTCTTTGTTTTGGTCCAATGATGGAGTCGAGTAACTCCTGGATGACACAGGTCCTCATGGATTTTTATCAGTTTCTTTATATCTGTATGGCATCCAACAGTGGCACAGACTCTTGATAGTGTATCTGCTGGTATATTCTCTTTTCCAACTCTATAAATTATATTGAACTTATATTCTGACAATTCAAGGCGCCATCGTTGGATTTTGTCATTCTTAATCTTGCTGGTTTGTTTATTACTAAACATGAATGAAACTGATTTCTGGTCTGTGATAAGTGTAAATTCTCGTAAGTAAGTAATGTCGCCATTTCCTGATTGATTCCACAATGGCATAAGCTTCTTTTTCCACTGCAGAGTGCCTAGTTTCAGATGTGGAAAGCGTTCTCGAGAAAAACGCCACTGGTCTCTCATTCTGTGTTAATACTGCTCCAATAGCGTAATCTGAGGCATCAGTTTCCAAAGTGAACGGGACTTTTTCATCAATGTGCACTAGAACTGCAGATCCTATTTCTTTCTTTAATGATTCAAATATATTTCTGCATTCTTCATTCAACGGGAAGTGAGTATTATGCACAAGTGGATGGATCTTTTTTGAAAATTCTTTTATCCATTTGGAGTAGTGTGCAAGCATTCCAAGGACACGCTTCAATTCTTTCTGATTTTTTGGAGCTGGTAAGTCAAGGAGTGGTTTCAATCGATCTGGATCGGGCTTAATCATACCCTGACCAATTTCGAATCCCAGAAAGGTTGAATTCTCCATAGATATTTTACACTTTTCTTCATTAATCGTGAGGCCATATTTTTCTGTTGCTCTCCAGAAATTTTCTAAATTTTCATCATGTTCTTCTTGGGTCCTTCCGCATACAATAATATCATCTAAATAGGCATAACATGATGTCAAATTTTCTTGTTCTATGATTTGATCAATCACTTTCTGGAAAGCAGCTACTCCATTCGTGACTCCGAACGGAATTCTTTTGAATTGATACAGTTTGTGTCCAACTTCAAATGCGGTGAAATGCCTTTCCTCAGGCAAGATTGGTATCTGGTGATAGGCAGATTTCAGGTCAATAGATGAGAATATTTTATATTGCGCTACCTTATTGGCTAATTCTTCCATTAGTGGTAGTGGATAGGCATCCAAATTCGTGAATTTGTTGATGGTCTGTGAATAGTCAATCACCATACGTTTCTTTTGGTTCTCTCTTGAAGTAACAAATGCTTGAGCTCTCCAAGAAGAATGACTATTTTCTATAATATCAGCATCTTTAAGCCGTTTGACTTCATTCATCATAAACAAGTAATCCTCTTCTGAATGTCGTCTCGATTTAGTTATTATAGGCCGACAGTCCGGTTGAAGATCACGAAACAATGAGACAGGTTCTACTGTAGCTTGGGCTAGAGCACACTTTTTAATTTCATAAGTAGGCCTTCTTGCGTCATTGTCTTCATTCAGTTGTAGTGCTGCTTTAGATCCACCGAAATCAAAAGTGATGGATGAAAAGTTCTTTAGAAAATCGTGTCCCAAAATTACACTAGCGCAACATTTGTTCAAAACGATCAAAGGAAAATCATTATATTCTTCGTTCTGGAAATATATTTCACTCAAAGCGCACTCAGTTGTTTTAGTGTTGCAGGCACTTGAAGCAAATGTAATCAAATTGGAATATGGCATAGTTTTCATCTTCGATTGTACTACTAGTTTCTTATCTATAAAACTTGCTGTGCTCCCAGTGTCTAATAGTGCCAATGTATCTATTCCATTAACACGTATAGGAACAAGACATTTTGAGAGGTCAGTGCTGGTATTTGCTGCTGAAATTACTGTGGCAGATACCATTTGGTTTTTTTTATCGTTTCGTGCTCTGCATACTTTTGAAAAATGGCCTATTCGATTACAAGTTAGGCATGGTTGTCCTTTTGCTGGGCATTGGCTATTATCAGTATGATTATTATAGCCACAAAATCTGCATTGAATCTTCTTTTGGTAAGAATTACGGACTAAAGTCGTTTTCTCGGTATTTTTATTCTCGTTTGCTAGGACTGTGTTAACATATTCTGAACTGGTTTCGTATTCTTTAGCAATGTTTTCAGCATTCTCTAACATTCGTGCTTGTGAGATAGCGTCTTGCAAAGTTAGCGATTTCATTTCGAAAAGATGTTGTCTGATTTTCGATGATTCTAATCCGGAGATGAACGCGTCTCGGATATATTCACTTTTGTTATCGTCAGCCGTGACTGCTTGAAAGTTACATGGTAAACTTAGCCGTTTTAGTTTATTATAGAATTGATCAATTGATTCTCCATGGGTTTGTTTTGCTTTAGATAAGCAGTAACGTGCATGTACTACATTTTGAGGTTTTATAAAGCTTTCTTCAAGAGTTGTTATAGCTTCTTCAAATGATATACAATTGCAAATACTTTCAAAAATATTCGGTGACACATAATTGATCAAAACATTCAATTCATCCTTTTTCGGGATTGAACTGTTTTTTAAAAAGTTTAAAAATGTTACCTTCCAATGTCTCCACGTTTTCGGTGCTTCATCTGAATCTTGGTCAATCGATAAAACTGTTGGTTTCAGTATTTTTCCAAGCATTTGGTTTTGCGAATCGTTTTCTCCTTCACTGACTAAATCTTGACGTTTACTCGTTTTTCTTTTCGGACCCATTTATTTTATATTTAATGTCGAATAAATTGTAATAGAATTGGACTCAACACGAGCTTTATTCGACATTAAATATGTGTCTTAGTAACAGAGATAACAGATTATAAATATTACAGCTGTTTTATCATCACAGATTGGTAGGCAGCTTCCCATCGTTTTCTGTCCAGAGCTATACTTTTCAATTGGATTTAGCTCTGGATCCCTAGATCTTTGGTAACTTTCTTCAGATATTGGAGCGAAGTATATAGAAGCGCATTTATAACTGAAACTAATTTATTGTGCATATTTTTTGTGTTCAACGATTGTATAATCAACTGTAGTATAATAAATTTAGATAGAATTTATTTAATAATTTAAAAAATTAACTTCAATATGCATTTTTATAAAAATTGAAATTTAAAGTTATTCAATCCACTTTACATTTGTTTTACAGCTGTAATAAGTGAGTCAAAATGTCATGAATGATAGAAATTCCCTTAAGCTGGGTCAAGGTACCTAAAATACATGTATTCTATGTACATTGAGCTAGGCTTTCGTTTGTGCGTAAATGCCGTCATCGACCACGACAGGGTGAGGATCTCATATTGGGTAGATTTCAATTTGTCTGAATAACCTAAAAGATTCTGTTCAATTATGTTTAAATGGGGGATTATATTCTCGGGTTTTTATTCTTGAATAGTAAACACAAATAATGAAAAGTTATTTGATCAGCTGTTTTAAAATTTAAAATTTTAAACTTGAAATTTGGACAATATGAATGTCAACAATGCTTGCCGTCGTCGACATAAACAATAATGCACCTTTGGACCAGATATATCTGGACTATTAGACCAGATATATCTGGTCTAAAGAAATTCCAATACAGGTGTAATATATTGACGCATCACGGAATATAACATATAAACAAATCTTGATGATCATTAATCTTCATTTACTTTATTCTAATCACTTTCTATCAGTAATCCTCAACATTAATAATCCTTAACAATCCTCAATAATCCTAACATTTATAAATAACTCTTACAACTTCCTTAATGAAGCAAGCTACGGCTGCCAGACAACCAATAGGCATCGTTAAACTGGCTGCTAGAATTATTCTGATTTGTTCACAAAAGCGTGCTTCACTAAGAACGTCTCAAGAATCGTTTATAAATAGGAATCTGAGAAATGTACTATCTGTACGAATAAAGTATATACTGGCCATTAATCAAGAGTTGAGCTCTGGCCGATAGATAGCTCGAACAAGCCTGATAACGATGCATACTATTATATTCAATAAGTCATTCTGAGTTTTACAAATGGCTGTTATTCAGTTCCAAGGACGAACAGTTAGTGAGAGGTTTTACAAAGTACATCCCAGCTCTGCGCATAATTGTTTTAGATTTATATGTTTAGATTTTTATTTGTTGGAAATTGTCTGCCTTGAGTAATTTCTGATGCGCCTAATCAAGTGAACTGATAAATAAAATGATTAAATTTGTCGGTAAGAGACCGGACAACACTCACCGAAATCATAGAGTCCACCTCGATCGAGTCCTTGTCTTCGGCATCATCGTCTTCGGCTTCGGCTTCGTTCGGCTCTTCTAGGCCATCTTCGGTGGCTAGCAGCAGATCACCATCACCACCGCCCCCCGCCCGCCCCTTCTTAGCAACGGCCGCCACTGCGTAGGGGGGCGGCGCCGCCGACTTGTTGTAGGCGCGGGTGAAGGCGGCTTTCACCTAAATTGAAACAAATGAAGCTTTATGGAAAAATGGTTTGAATTATTAACAATAATTGCCCATCAAATACCCTTGCCCATACAAATCGGACATTTATATCAAAGTGAATAGAAAGTAAAAAGGATACAAGAAATGTTTACTATGAATGAGTGAAGAACGATAGAGTTGATTGATAAGATATACAATTGAAATAATATACTCAATTGTTTCAAGATATTTGAGGCTGTACATTTTCTTCGACAGTAGAAAAAAGCTGACATCTAAATGATAAGTGTTGCATTGTTAGAATTGACAGAATTTTATAAATGAACTCAAATTCAACCAATCTTGAATTCAAGTCTTGAATTTTCTGCAAAATTCAGTACTGATACTTAGTAATCTTAGTTGAATTAATCCATCACATATTTTATTTAAAAAATAGAAAAGCAATTTCAAGAGACTTAATAGATGTAGTTTGAGTATTCAATAATATATTTTATGAACAATTTCGAATCAAAACAGCATACCTTGCTCTCAACTTTAGCAAAAGGATCTTTGGAGCTGGGCCATTTACACAGTTCAGTCAGACTATCCAGATCATCTTTGACCAGATCATAGTTTTTGAGGGCTTCCAGAGACTGACTCACACCCTCACTCCCATGCTCCAGCAGGGGCCTCACTATCAGATCTCTCAGATGCGTGCTGTAGTCCATGTTGATTGCTTCTTTGCTGGCCGAAACCCTGAAAATTCAATAAATTATAAATCATTTTATAGGAAATCACTAAACAGACAACACCGTTATAAAGTTCATCAACAGTTTCAATTCAAAATCAAAATCGTTTATTGTCATTACAAAACAAAATTTGTATAACAAGGTCAAATACATTTACAACTTGTCAAATTCATCAATACAAATTAATAAGTATGGTAACTTTTTTAATAAAGCAACAATAATACAAACAGAACAACAACAATAGTATTCTATACATCTATATATGCGTAATTAAGTGTCAAACATTCTAGGAGCTCCTTAACACTGTACACATAAAGCTCACACAACATATCTTTCATGAATTTTTTGTAACTGGTCTAATTCAATGCTCTGACTTCCGTCGGCAATAAGTTGTAAATTTTCTTACCGAATTCATGAAAACTATTGAGAGTTAGTTGTAAATTGCATTGGCTTCTATGTAACAATGTGTTCTGACGTGTGTCACAGTTTTGAATGTAGTTATTTGTTTGCAATTCATGCAGGTAACCTTTTACATACAACAGACATCCAAGAACAAAAAGAGATGGTGCTGTCAGTATTTTTAGCTCTTTTTTGTAGAATCATGAGCTTTTTCATTTCAGGCGAGTGTCCCCAAACCACTATGCCATATGACAAATAACTTTGAATGTGTGCATAGTAAATTGACAGCAACATTAACATTGACAAAAGGTCAAAATTTCCTGATGGGAAATACACCACTAGCAACTTTTCCACTGATATTTTCAATGTGTATGCCCCATTTCATGTTTGACTCCAACGTCGCACCCAAAAACTTCACCTTCTCATTTCCCGAATAATTAGCCAAGGAAAATTTCATTGTAACTTCATTGTCTGGGTTTTGTTGCTGTTCAAACTGAGTGAATTGGCTGCTGTCCAGTCTTCTATAATACTATTTGCATCATTTATAAAACTTTCAACTAAATTGCAGCATTTATTTACATGTATTTACTCCATCGTCTCCAACAGCCAAGGGCAAGTAATTAACATAAATTATAATCAATGTGGGTCCTAATATGGATCCCTGGGTTACCCCTGATTTGATAGGCAGATATTTTGAAAAAGATCCATTAAAAAACCGATTGGTACCTCCCTGACAAATATTCTTTAAGAAGTTGTAAAGCAAACTGATCAAAGCCGAAATATTTCAACTTGTATAACAATATATCATGAGATATCGTGTCGAATGCTCTACTCATATCATACCAGCACCCCATGACCTTCTCTCTACTATCTAAAGCATCCAGACAAGCATTCACAAAATTTAGAATTACAATACCGGTCCCTCTTTTGGATCTAAAACCATATTGTTCATCTGAAAAAGCTGTTCACCCTCAAAATATCACTAAGCTGTTCACCCTAATCGAGTATTCAGCAATATTTCAAAAACTTAGCGATAATTGGTATGATTGACACTGGTCGATAGTTACTGCAATCAGATTTGGTACATCTCTTATAAAGTGGAATAACGTCTGACATTTCCTGAATTTAGTACGTAGATGAATTGTACAAGAGCTTATGTCAAACTATTTTCCACACCAACCAATTTCAATTGCATAAAGTGAAAAATACAAATGAAAAAGTTGAAATATGATTAAAATAATGAATGTAAAAATAACAGAAGTTATTATGAAAAATAAAACATACAGAATTAATAATCATACAAGAACAAGTCATCCTTGGTAAGCGATCATCAGAAGGTGTTTAAAAACTACCTTGTGTTTTCAAAATAATGCAATAAGGATATCGTGTAATCAGGGGGGAGGCGTGACTTTTTGGCTCTGTCATCTCCAGGAACAATTCCTCAGTTCAAAGATAGAATGAAAGCTACCCCCTTCCATCACTACTTAAAAAATAATAATGTTTCATTTTAGACGATTATTTATCGAGCAATATGACATCTAGTATAAGATAAGTTTACTATTTAAAATCTTAGAGTTGAAAAGTCTAGAATTTGACTAAATCTCAAGCTCGGAAACTGGCCCTTAATAATTGAAATAAATTTAAAAAATTGAAATGAAATTATAATAATTATCAATATATTAATAAATTGTAAACAAAATAATAATTATCGTACGGTTTGCAACACTGGCGCGGAACAGTGAACTCGCAGAAAATAGCGATGTCTTTGACCGTTTACTCCATCATCGTTTACGGTGAGAGGGAGAGTGATGATGCAGAAGAGTGATGGTAACGAATGCTGAATAGCATTAGTGGAATCGCATGCTTTTGAGAATCACATTGAACATTGAACGGATGGAACTGAAAAGTATTCCAGTTGCTATCAGACCTCGACGAAGGACGGTCGTGTTTTTAGACTCTCTTATCGCAGTTAGATAAGTGCGGAGTGAACTGTACAGAATATTGGTTATGTTTAAGATGGTATTCTGCTAGTTGTTTTTCGTGTGTCGGAACCCGTTAATTATTTTGAAACTAAATTCCCTCAATCAATAATTTTTTGTGTTCCTGTCTCAAGATGTCCATGTGTTCGAAGTGTGAAGTGCAATTTACAACAAACGAAGGTATTAAATGTAGTAAATGTAAACTCTGTTTTCATGCTCATTGTACTAGACTTGGTAACATAGAAAAATTCAAAAAAATGAGCTCTCAAGTCAAAGCAGCCTGGAAATGTGATGATTGCGTCGGTAGTGCTGAATACGTGAATGCGGGACTTGAAGCTAAACTGAGTCAAGTACTAGAGGAAATAACTGCGCATCGAGCTGTATTCGAGCCAAAGATTGATGCATTGAGTGCAGATGTTGAACTATTAAAGCAATCCAAATATACGTTAGAAGAAACATCCGTTAAACATGAGGATAATCTCACTAATTTGAATAAAATTTCCAGCTATTTGAGCGAAAGGAATAGCAAACTGGAAGATGAAATCAATTTCCTTCATCAACGCTCCAGATTGGATAATATTGAAATAACCGGCATTCCACTGACGGATGAGGAAGATATCTACGAAGTTTTGGAGGCTGTAGCTCGAGTGATAAAGGTTCCTCACCGACTAGAAGACATCTCGATTGCGCATAGAGTTCCTAACGTCAAGGGCACAAGCAACATTGTAGTCAAATTTGTGGCGAGAAAATCCAAGATAGCGTGGCTGAATGCAGCTAAAAAGAAACAGGGTTTGAAGTCTACGGAAATAAAGAGCACCCTCCCGGATTCCCACGTTTTTATTAACGAACATTAGGCTCCTCACAATAAAAAACTTTTAGGTTTGGCTAGAAATCTCAAAAAGCAAGGTAAATTGGCCTTCGTGTGGGTAAAAGATTGTAAAGTACTCGTTAGAAAGGACCTTTCATCTCAGGTTGAGCGTATTACAGGAGTAAATGACCTGGAGAAATATTCAACTAATGATTAAAACTATTAATAATAACTTACTTTCGATAAGACATGTCTTCTTTTAATAAGTTTTAGTAGAGCATTTACGTTTTGATTTTGATATGAATTCAGTATTTCTATTTTACAATTATATCCCATTTTTCGATTTTTTTCATTTTTTTTCTGTTCGAATTGTGTTAGGAAGGATATGTCTTTAATTGTGATTAAGATCATCAACGTTATTGTATTTACCGTCAATGAACAGTAAAATTCTAGTGATAAGATAAAACTATTCCGAATATTTTATCAGTTATACTTTCTCGGTTATAGTACTGCAACAGTTACTCATTTTTACTGATAAATCAACTGATAAATTTCTTAGGAATATCGTGAATGAAGTTTAATCGAGTATCGATATTTCGGTCTTACTACATAGATTTTATTTTAGCTTATCTTCAAGTGAATGAATTGATTGGAGATGGCAAATCGTCTCAATTTTCTTCTTCAGAATACGGAGTTTCGACATACTTTTTTTTTACTTTTTCAGCTTTCTTAAAAAATTGAGAAAACTAGTCTCTTAGTTGAATAATAATTATTATTTTCCTTATAACTTAGTATTGATCAAAATCATACATTTCTATATTTTTTCTCATTTACAAACTTTAGCATATTAGAACGTTTCTTATCAATAAATTGTTCTATTCAGTACTCTTTTTTCAACCTTGTTAACTTGTCTTATTTCAATTATATTATTTCATGGCTACCATTAATAATTTTGAAGATGAACTAGCTAATGAATGCTATGACACTTTAATAGAGGATTTATTTACTTTTGATCCCTGCAATAGTGCAAACCGAGCATGCATTAATGATATTAATATTCTCCAAATGAACATAAGTAGCATAAATAAGAACTTTGATGAATTTGCATTTATGATTCAGAATAGTAAAGTTAATTTTCATGTAATTATATTAACAGAGACATGGATTAATGAGGAACACTCTTTCGATTTATCTCTAAATGATGGGTATTCATCTATTAATCAGCCAGGGAATTTGAATAAATGTAATGGAATCTGCATATTCCTGAAAGATTTCTTGAGGGTAAAAAAAATTGATTATGTACTTGATGAGTCGAATTCTATCATACTTGATGTTCAATTGCCTAATCAGGCTGTTCAGCTGACTATGTTTGCCATTTATAGGTCTCCGTCTACGAATATTGATCTCTTCATCGATGGCTTAGATAAATGTTTACATAATTTTCGTGATCATAGGAATATCGTGCTACTTGGTGATCTGAATATAGATTTGATTTCCAACAGTAGAACAACCAACGAATATTTTAACACTATGTCCACATATGGTTTTAAATCGTATATAAACAAGGCTACCAGAGTACAGCTCAATTCAGTATCATGCTTGGATCATATATTCTTAAAAAATACTACCTACATTCGATTCAAATGAAATCCGTGGTATTATTTTTGAAACTAATGTAAGCGATCACTACTCTACATGTCTTCAACTAAGCACGCCCAGTGCCGTGGTAACCGAAGGAGTTCCAAATCACAGAGTTATGATTGATTTTGAATCTCTGGTGGAGAGATTGAATTCCGAAAAGTGGTTTGATGTCTACTGCGGTGCTGCTGGAGAGTCCACTATTGTTTTCATTAATAAAATAAATACATACATACAAAATGCCTCTACAAAAAAATTAATACCTCACAAACTTAGACCATTAAAAAATTGGATTACTAAAGGACTTATTAACTCAATTCGCACTAGAGATAAAATGCACAAGATGCTCACTAAACAACCATTTAATACCAGGCTCAAAAGAGAATATACCAAATACAGAAACTTATTAAATAATTTGATAAAACAATGTAAACTGAAATATTACAAAAATAAAATCAAAGAATCTAAGGGTAATAGTAAAAAAACGTGGAACTGCATAAATGAGATGATAGGCAGTAAACAGAACACATCTAATCCTGTAATTGACCCAGAAGTCTTGAATAATCATTTTGCTAATGTAGGTAGAATCTTTGCAGAGAGATTGAAAGCATCCAACAGCAACAATCGCACACACTCTGCACACAGAAATACTAATTCACCGCATTCTTTTTTCTATTTCCTACCAACGAGGAAGAAATTTTACAATTCATTGCCTCACTTAGAAACAGTTCAGCTTCCGGTATAGATGGAATATCAAACATGACTCTCAAAAGAATAGCTAATTCTGTAGCTAAACCGTTAGCAGCTATTATAAATAAGTGTTTTGTGGAGGGTGTTTTCCCTAAACATTTCAAAGTAGCCTCTATCGTCTCACTGTTCAAGTCTGGTGATCCTCAAAATCCATCAAATTACCGGCCGATTAGTCTCTTAAGTGTTTTTTCCAAAATAATAGAAAAAGTTATTAAAAGCCGTCTGCTAACCTATCTAAAGAAACACAATATTATTCACGAAAATCAGTTTGGTTTTCAAGAAGGTAAATGCACAGAAGATGCTATTGTCAAACTTGTGGAGATCTTATATGATAATTTTAATAATAGGAAAAAGACATTGGGAGTCTTCCTGGACCTGAGTAAGGCATTTGACACTATCCCACATTCTATGCTTCTGGAAAAACTGCAATGCCTAGGCATAAGAGGTGTACCCCTGGAACTTTTCAAGAATTATTTACAAGGTCGTTCCCAATTTCTGGCTATGGATGGTGTTACAAGTAAAGCTAATTTATCAGACTATGGGCTCCCGCAAGGTACAGTTTTATCACCAATTTTGTTCCTCATCTATATTAATGACATGCTCAACCTGGAAATAGAAAATTGTGAAATTTTATCATATGCTGATGACACTACTTTACTATTCACCACTAACTCCTGGAACGACATGAAAAGAGTTAGTGAAAATGGTCTCAGTAAAATTAAGGCATACTTGGATCACCACACTTTGACATTAAACACCACAAAAAGTACTTATTTAACTTTCTCTCCAAATCAAACCGGCCAACCTAATCAATTCAACAATATTAAAATTCATTCACATACCTGTCTTAGTAACAGATTGGTGAACTGTGACTGCCCGATAATAGCGAGTGCTACAAAAACTAAATTCCTTGGCATAATTCTTGACCGCCATCTTAGATGGGATATACAGATAAATAGCTTATGTCGAAGATTGAGGTATCCAATTTTTAAATTTCACAATATTGGTATGCTAAAGAATAAAGATATTTCTCGTCTAGTTTATTTTGCTTATGTCCAATCAGTACTGCAATATGGTATAATAGCCTGGGGAGGAGCCAGAAACATCCATCTCAATAAATTATTCACCATACAAAAATTTTTAATCAAATCAATTACTTCCAAACCAAGACGTTACCCCAGCAGTGATCTTTTCAATGAGTTCGAAGTATTAACTGTCAGACAATTATATACAAAGAGTCTTCTCTTATATATAATAAAAAACAAAAATAACTTCAGACTTCGAGAGACTATGTATGATTTGAGACCATCTAGCATTACTTTTCAGAATGATCGTACAGTGTTGGACGTGTGCTGTAGGCAGTTTGTCTTTGTAGCTAAAAGACTACTGAATCATATACCTTTTGATTTTGTCAATTTCAGATTAAACAGTAGAACTAGGCATGAATTGGATAAATGTATTGTAGCATTCAAGCTTAATGAAAAACTATTTTGATACAAGTAAAATTCATTTACTATAGATCCTATACTTTCTGTATTGATCAAAGATTTTCTCCTTCCAAAGTTATAATAACCTTTAAAAATAACAAATATCAAACTTTTTTGTAACTATTGAATAATGTATTCTTTTGTAGTGAATACCTTTCCCTCTTATTTTCAATGTTTTTTGAACTGATTCATGAATTAAACTACGTGATTTTCCATTTCTTTTTATATTGTATATAAATTTCAATATGCTAAGCATAGTGGATACTGTTTATATAAATTATATGCTATGATTATCATCATTTTATAATCATGAGTTGTGCTGCTGTTCAATATTTGTAATTTATATTTTGTACATTTCTATTTTCACGAATTATTGCAATTAACTTTAACTGTCTGCATATTTAATATTAATTTCTTTCATTTTATAGAGTAGTTTTTCAACATCCTGTTTCCCTCGATATTGTTATTATGTTATTTATAGCGACTCATTCCTGCGCTCAGGTTAAACCTTTGCAGGGATTTTTTCTTCTCAATGTGTCTTGTAAATTGTCATATGAGGATTAGGTTAGACAAGTTTTGTGAAAATGTTGTATTTTATACTGTAAATTTGTTTTTTGAAGAATAAATGATTTTGATTTGATTTTGATTTTGATTTGAACTGATGATGCAGTAGTCTACTTTATACAAAGTTGGCGCGCTCGCATAAAAACGATTATCTTTTGGTTTCTTCACCTTTTTTTATATTTATTTAAGATATTTTCAATTTAATAATATACGCATTACATATCAATTTCTGTCCAGTCATCGGCGAATCCAGAGATGACCGGACGCCTCGCCTCTGCGTGTTGTAGATATGAGAAAGACTGGAAATTCAAAAAAATCAAAAATCGATTTTTACGTGCAATGCGTTATAAAAGGCATATAATAACAACCTAGGGATGTTGTAAGTGGCAATAAAAATCCTACTAGTTACTAGAACCCTCGCAAGGAGCAGCACATGTGGAAGTGACTGACATCTAACTTTTCATGGAGAACGCTGTAAGTGCCCAAGAATAGTTTATAGATCGCTATATACTATCCTTGGTAGGCTAAATGCCACCCGCCGCCCGCCCCACACAGCAACAAGTAGTCTAGGCCAGTAGCCAATGCTTTGTTGTATATGGTAGCACGCGTCCATCCCTCATAATCATAGCCTCACTTCACTCTTTGAAACGTGTTCTGTGTATTTCAGTGTGTTTTTGGAGTTAGTGATTAAGTTTGCGTTGGTGGTCAAGTTGAATAATGTTGGAAGAGACATAGATCAACTTCTAGCATTGATGGAAAATAATTCAATTGAAAATAATCGATCATGTGAATTTCATAGCTGAATCATCAAAGAAGAAGATAATATTTGTATTTTTCAAAGACAAGTATTTCTAAAGAGTAAATAACAACTGTACCATCATAAAACAAAATGGTAACCGATACTAATAGAGTTTCCGAATTGGAGACGTTCTTGCCGTTCCTTAGTTTTTCTCTCCCGACAGTGCTTCCTTGTGGAAATTATAAAGAAATAAAAAAAATTAAGTATGTATCGTAAACTCTTGTAATTTTCATATTTGTATTGTATTTTGGAAATTGATATTATACTGATAACTTGGCGGATTTGACCTTTACGATTGTGACTTACCGAATATGATTAATTTCAAGAGGAGGAAAGTGTAATGTATTGAAAATGATAAAATTATTCAATAAGAATTTTTCATTTTATATTATTGTACTATTATGATTGTATACTGTTCAGTTGGTAGCAGTGTTTCAACCGTCATCTGTTCAAATAGACAATGCCTCAGTGCTCTGAGTACTTGTACGTCTTACGTCTGTACGTGTGCTATGGAATGGAAATGAATAGATTCAACACAAAAACGAACAAACTAATTATAATTGTTTTTATGTAAGACGAATTCAATTTAATGGATTACCTTAGCCTGGTGTGAACAAGCAGCTCTTGTTGTAATCTGTCCATTTTATTTTTCGACGAATTTTTGCCAAGCCAGGCGGGGAAATTGATCTGGCCGCCCATATGTCCTTTCAACACCTCTCCAGGAACTACTGATGAAAACACAGCCTGCGTAGATTTGGAAAAATCAATAATTAACAGTAATAAACATGGAAATGAAGCTAAAATAGCAATTATTGAAATGCTAAAGGTCTCTTCACACTTGGCTACGCTACGCTGAAACACGTCTTATCCCCCAATGTTAAATCCAAGTAACAAGCAAATCTGTCCCGTTCGCATTGGTAGTTAGGATTTAACATTGGGAGATAGGGCATATTTCAGCGTAGCGTAGAAATGGGAAGAGACCCTAACGAAAACGAATATATAATAATCAGTGAACTGAATTTCACATCAACAAAGCACAACATAAAGGATCATAGTTGAATGAATATTGAGCAATGATATGTGATGCAACAGTCACATTTAATCATTAGTCCTCCCAATTGTAACAGTTCACATAAAATGGCATCGATTGAACATATATACAATCCCATTTCATTGGAAGCTGATAGCATTACCATGCTTTCATCATCATTTTACCGTACAAATGATGAGAAATAAATGGACGGTTTTAGGTGTATTCTGAAACATTGGGAAATCTATTACAAATTCTAAGTTGTCTATTCCACTTCTTCGTAGTCCATTTAATTTACACATCTTTCAGCTACACTGTTCATATTCTGCACACATTATTTTCGGGAATACAATACTGTAGGTTTACTTGAAAAATCCTATTTCTGTACCTGCACAGGTAACAGAGACCAAGCGTTACGACTTCTTATAGTTCTGTCGACAAGATCTCCGTTGCATAGACTTTCGGCAGCTTTGGCAAACACGTCCATTTTTTCTTTTTTGTTCAATCTGTAACAAAACAATAATTTATAATAATTCAGGTGAATGTAAACAATGAAATAAAAAGATTTCATGGAATTCTACAATAGTTGCCTGAATGAAAATGAAGTATTGACAATATGAACTATAATACATGGAACCTCTAACGAATAAAAGGACAGCATTAAGAACATTAATAAATATAGAATATATAGCAATATATTATAGAATGAATAAGTATTCAACTGCATCTAGCAGGGCTTGAACTTCTCCTATTTTTGATTTTGTCTTATAATAGTCCGAAGATTTAGATTACGCGGCGTGCAAATTCTCATTCACACTGAAGCATTCCACTTTGTGAAAGTGATGGTTTAGTAGATTTTCTGGTATTCCTACGTAATGAAAGAAACAAATAGAAAATTGGATGGAATGAAAAAATTAAAACGTGGCCGACAAATTTGTATTTGGTTTATCCATTATGAATGAATTTCAAATAGAAAAATCAAATGATATTAATCTTATTTTTCGCCACACTGCACAGAAAGCAGCTGTTTTCCAGTCCCTACGTAGATCTGAAAGACATTGTTTGCAGACGACTCTCGTCTGACGCCAGAAAGAGTACCCTTTCCAGCAGCTAACATGGAACTAAGAAAGGTGATAAAAAACAGCTCATCAAAAAACTTTTCATTATTTGTGTTCATTATTCAAAAACATTTATAATAGTATCATCTTATTGTCATTTGAAAGAATAAAAAAGTATAAACTCAACCTCCCACACAATTGAACATCATCTTTTAGGTTATTTAGACAAATCAGAATAAAAAATAAAAATACTTGGACAATTTCCTGATATTCAGATTACCTCAGATTTGCTAGAGCTATCACCTTCCACTTCTGCTTTCGGAACTGCTTAGTAAACTACTATTCTCATATATATATTGTTTATTTTTGTGTGTGGCGAAAAATAGCGTTCGCACCACGGGCAAAAATGTTTTTCCGGCTCTCAATCTTTTCTAGTCCTCGGCCTACGGCCTCGGACTTGAAAACCGATTTCGA
The DNA here is from genome assembly GCF_014356525.2 of Nilaparvata lugens. Classification (NCBI taxonomy): domain Eukaryota; kingdom Metazoa; phylum Arthropoda; class Insecta; order Hemiptera; family Delphacidae; genus Nilaparvata; species Nilaparvata lugens. Next base: position 56,977,829 of record NC_052504.1, read on the forward strand.
GGCGGAAAAATCTCATTTTCTGCTCTAGGTGCGAAATATACTATTTCGCCCCACTTGGATGTAATGAGCTGGTTTTCGTGCGTCATATGGAGGCCGAAAATGATTGTTTTCTGACCAGGCCGGTAAAAGTTTTACGGCTCTAGGGCTGTAAAATAACCTTGAAGTCAGCTGATTCTGATTTGATGTGAACTTGTTTAAAAAATAGTTTATGAAACGGAATCAGTTTATGCTTCTAGAATTGAATAAAGTATTTTGCAATAAGATACTATCATTTTATTTGGAGAAATGAAATACAAATAAGATATTATAAACTATTCAAATTCGATTTTCAGAGTATAATAGAATCCGACTCTAACCTCATAGTACTGCGTTTGCCACGAAACCTGTTGGATAATTTTGGAACTACTTGGGCAATTTCATTGGTGCTGAACGTCTTTACAAATAGTTTATTATGAAACGGAATTATAATTGAATAAAGTATTCTACAATTAGATACTATAATTTTATTTGGATGAATGATATACAAATAAGATATATTACAAACTATTCGAATTCGATTTTCAGAGTAGGATAGGACTCTAACCTCAACTTCCGCAGTAAACGATAACAAGCATTGTTGAAATCCAGATTGTCCAAATTTCAAGTGCGCTAAAACAGCTGATCAAAAAACTTTTCATTATTTATGTTTATTATTCAAGAATCAAAACAGTCATAATAGTATCATCTTATTGCCATTATTTTTAAAGAATAAGAAAGTATAAACTCAACCTCCCACATTAAAACATAATTGAACATAATTTTTCAAGTTATTTAGACAAATCAGAATAAAAAATAAAAATACTTGGACAATTTCCTGATATTCAGATTACCTCAGATTTGCTAGAGCTATGACCTTCCAGTTTTTCTTTCGGAAGTGCCTAATAAACAATTATTCTCATATATATATATATATATATATATATATATATAATATATATATATATATATATATATATATATGTTTTATTTTTCTGTGTGGCGAAAAATAGCGTTCGCACCACAGGCAAAAATGTCTTTCCGGCTCTCAATCTTTTTCTAGTCTTCGGCCTACGGCCTCGGACTTGAAAACCGATTTCGAGCCGGAAAAGTCTCATTTTCGGCCCTAGGTGCGAAATATACTATTACACTACTACTATCATAGTTTAAATAGTGGAAAAATACCCTATACTCACTTGGCATGCGGCACTACATTCAAATAGTTTTCTTGAACAAACAGAGGTGCAATGCTATAGTCGTGAAAGAACAAATCACTTTTTTCGTTGAATGTCATCTTTTTCAAATCCTCTTCTGAGAAAACCTTGCGTAAAACATCCCAAGGACCCTAAAAACGATAAATTCAAAGTGAAATTATTATATAATTTCTAATTTATATTAAAAATATAAGACTAATTTGAAACAGGAGCAAATGAGCCAATTTATTCATGGAAAAAGAGACTATATTCTTGAAGAATTTGTCTTCTAGTAAACTAAAAATAATTTACTCGACAGTGCAGGTAGAAATAATTGAGACAAATTTGTGAATACCTTTCTAACTTCAATTATTTCTCCATCAGCCGGGAAGTAGGCTTACACTGAACAGTGTAACAGGAGACAACTACCTGTAAAGTAACTTACTATTACTTTGAGTTACTTAATATTATTTAAAATCAAAATCTGTTAGCCTGTTCAAAAAAGCATTATACTCCATTATCGGAGCACAGAGTGTCCCATGAAAGGTGTAACAGCCGAAGACCGTAGATTCTACATGAAATTTGCAACAAAAATGTTGTCAAATTTTCTTATATCGACCTTAAGTTTTCGAGATACATCAGTTCAATTATATTTTTCAAGAACTAGAAAACTATTTATCAAAATGTGATTCTAAGAATATGATTGAAATTTTCATCATATAAATTTTCATATAATTTGTTCTATTGTTTGACGTTTGTTAACCTTTTATGAGAGTTAGAACGCTTTGAAATTTGACGAATGTACTTCTTTCAACTTTGAGCGCTGATAAATTGATCAAAAACGTCGAACAAAGGAGCAAATCTTATTTAAAATTTCTTCCTCTTTCCAACCATATTCTTAAAATTAGATTTTGAAAGATATTGTTCTAGTTATTGACGTTTTTGAAACATATCGTAAAATCAACACATCTCTAAACTAAGGACGATATAAGAAAATTTTACTGGACATTTTTTGTAGCAAATTTCATGCAAAATCGATGGTGTTCGGCTATTACACCTTTCGTGAGACACTCTGTATAGCAAATCACATAACTCCTACTCTATATTTTGTCCTGTTAATAGAGTCACCAGTTCAATGCTGGTGCTAGAGAATCAAGGGCATGTGGTTCTGAATATAGGTTTTTGAAATGCTAAATTATCAAGGTGAAAAATAGTTGAGAAATAACAATAAATGAACTATACAAATGCCAAAGTAAAGCTAAGTTTACACTATGTACCTGGAGAGCTATTTAGCTTTGCTACATAGCAGAGCTATATAAAATTTGAGCCACATATATAGCTCTGCTAGATGTAGCTCTGCTATAAGTAGATTTTAACGCTAATTTTATCTAGCAGAGCTATATGTAGCTCTGCAAGATGTTTGGAATAAATTTCACTGTTCAGTTTCCAGCCAGATGCCGAAGAAGGTAGTTCTTGCAGCAGTCGCTGCTTTCGCCGCAGCAACTGTGATATTTTCAGCACAGAGAAGAGAAAGACGATTTTGGATAAGACCCTCCCTTCAGGCTAGGAAACTATACAGTGGTAAAACTATACCTTTTGAAAGACCTAAATTAGGATGATAGAGACGATTTGACTTATGAAATTCGTTGTGATGATAGTTTTAAGAACTTTTTTCTAATATTATCTTTATTCCAGGCAAATTCACTCTCCATTTTTGCACAATAATATAATTATAAATCAGAAAGAAATGCTTGTAATGTGCAGTAGCCTACTAGCACTCAGACAACAAATGAGTACAGTATATCAGGTGTAAATCCAGGAGGCACTAAACAGCTGCAAACAGCAGTAAACAGTTGCGGCAGCCTTCCTTCAAGGACAGAGCAGCTACATCTAGCTCTGCTATAAACAAAAATTGACATATAGCAGAGCTATATGTAGCAGAGCTATATGTAGCAGAGCTACATGTAGCTCTGATTCTCTTTAATGTTTACCGAAAACTTTGGATAGCTCAATTTCTGCTATATAGCTGAGAAAATAGGCTCAAAACTGCTATATAGCCGGGCTATATAGCAGATCTCCAGTGTCACTTTTGAACATGTAGCAGAGCTATATAGCAGACAAGTAGTACATGTAGCTCTGCAATATAGCTGTGCTACATAGTGTAAACCTAGCTTTATAAATGCAAAATTACTAAGATAGCCTACATAGCCAAACAGTGAAGATCAGGGCAGGAGACTTACCAATTTGACAAACTTTTCTGAGTTGGGTAGTTGACTGTCTTTGTTGGCTGCCAACACTGAGAGGTGATTGAGAATGAGTCTGATGTCCTGATCGGTGCTCTTGATGATGTCATTCAGCTTGTCCGGCGCAATCTTCAGGCCTTCTTTGTAGCAGATTGACATCATTGCTCCCTACAATCGAACACACTGGCATTACAACTAAGTACATCAACATTAAATAACATTATATTGCAATGTAATTACATAAATAGGCTACTACAAAGACCATATAGTCATAAACAGAATATTCAATATAGATTTTGTAGAACATTATAGACGTACCGAACATATTCAATATTATTAAAAGTGTCTCTATATAATAGAAACGTGAAATAATGTAAACATTATAACATCACAATAAATCCCATAAAAGGGATCTTTTCGCAATGGATTTTCAAAACTATACTATAATGAGGACTTTATTCAACGACTCGAACATTATGGGCCGGTTTCCGAGCTCGGGATCTATAAGTTCTGGACTTACAGAGTCCAGGACTAAAATAAGCGCTCGGGTCTAAATCGTCTTTCTGAGTCACGATTTTATCTTCTAAACTCCGGAGTCTATTGAGCTCTCGACTTATTTGAGTCCAGGACTTTAACGCAGTAAACATGAGGGAAATTCACAATATTTTACTGTTGTATTGTTGGCATTATAGCAAAACGAAAACAGCTGATTGCAGCGGGATGATTCAAATAAGCATGCTCTCCAATCTATTTTTCCTCCACCTAGTGTCTAAACTGCCTACTTTACTCCTAGAAGAAACATAATACTAAAGTGTCACTTTTTCGTTCTCGGGAGGAAAAACCTCCCTAGAGCGTAAAAGTAACTCCATTTAAATAACATGGGAAGCATCTCTATTTTAAAAACTTACATTTGAAATAGGTTAGAAGGTCTAAGCTCAGATGAGGAAGCATATAGAGTAGCCATTAAACCAACTAAATTCAATACCTCAACCAGACATTTGATCAATGTATGAAATATATGTTTGAAAGCTAAAATTATTACAAACTTCATATCAGTATACTATAAACATGTATAAATATTCTTTTTATATTCCATTTTATTCAAAATAACCAGCCAACGAATATTCCTCATTAACTAGTCAAATTTGAAACGGGAACTTCATCATAGTTGTAGTCGAGTCGGCCATTGTTGTAAAAACTTATAAACTTATATAATAGATAGCTATCTGTCAGCAGAAGTTGTAACAACAATGGCCGCCAAAACTACAACTATGATGAGGTTCCCATTTCAAATTTGATTAGTTAATGAGGAATATTCGTTGGCTGGTATTTTGAATAACATGGAATATAAAAAAATATTTATACATTTTTTTAGTATAGTGATATGAAGTTTGCAATAATTTTAGCATACTAACATAAATTCCATATATTGATCAAATGTCTGGTTGAGGTATTGAATTTAGTTGGTTTAATGACTACTCTATATGCTTCCTCATTTGAGCTTAGACCTTCTAACCTATTTCAAATGTAAGTTTTTAAAATAGAGATGCTTCCCATGTTATTTAAATGAAATTACTTTTACGCTCTAGGGAGTTTTCCTGTTTTTTCCTCCCGAGAGCCAAAAAGTGACACTTTAGTATGTTCCAGGGAGTAAAGTAAGCACTTTAGACAGGAGGTGGAGGAAAATTTATTTTATTTGCAGTTTCTGTAAATGTAGGTGGAGGAAAAATGTTGTGTACATCAAGAGTGAAAAATGTTTTTTCTCCCTCAGAAAAAAAATTGCCCTCGGCTTCACCTCAGGCTTCTAACTTATCCCTCAGGGTGAATAAACAGTACTTTTCACTCTAGATATACAAATAACTATTGTAAAATTATTTTGTGAAAATACGTTTCGATTTCTTTGTAGGCCTATTCACAGCAAAACCTAACCTTTTGAAAGATGAATGTTAAAACGTTTCATTTTACGTTATGCTATTATTGAACATTGATCCTAACCAGTGATTTTGTAATAAAAATTTCATTAGGCTATTGAGTTTGAATACGTATTTGTTTTTAAAAAACTGGAATAATAATTTATTATTGTTATATTATTAATATGTTGAATATGACAATGATTAATAACATTTAGATTGGAATATAAATTCCAAGGCAATCCTTGTATTATTTTTCTTGAACATTTTTAGGTTGTGTCACAGTCGTAAAATAAGGTTAGTTTTTTACGCAAAATTCTGATACAATTTTATTCCAAAATAAACTTGCAAACTATAAATTATGTATTCAGATGGACTAATCCAAATAATTTAGGTATTCCATGACATCTATTTGGCTTTTCATCTACTCCAAAACAATAACTGAATTGTGTTTGCTCAGTTAAGTCTAAAACTTAAATTTAAACCATACCCCAGTCGAGAATTTAAAATCACGCTGTTCAAGTTCTGGACTTGACGATTTTTGCTAAATCCTCGACTCGGAAAGACGCGAGAATATAATTCAAGTCCTGGGCTTATAAGCCCTTCACTCAGAAAGCGAAATTATAAACTCCAGGGTTTAACCTTATCTCTAAACTCCAGAGTCTATTTAAATCCTCGACTACGTTAACGCTCTGACTCGGAAAGCCAATTTTCTGACTCCAGAGTTTAAAGCCAGTTAAAGTTTAGAACTTAGCTAAATCCCGAGCTCGGAAACCGGCCCTATAACAAGGTTCTCGATGCTGGTGACATCAACATAAAAACACGGTTTTTGATGCTGGCAGCAGGTTTCAGTTTGTCAAGTTGATTAAGACCAAATCAAGTATTCAGTTTGACTTTTTTCAAACTGAATTTTCAATTCGTCAAGATCTCAGTTTATCAAGTTTTCATAGCATCAAGTTCTCATTCCGCCAAGTTTTCAATTCGTCAGGGTTTTAGTTTATCAAGTTTTCACTTCGACAATTTTTCAGTTTTCAGTTTGTCGAATTTTCATTTTGTCATGTTCTCAGTTCATCATGTTTACAGTTCTTCAAGTTTTCAGTTTATCAAGTTTTCAGTATGTCATGTTTTCAATTCGTCAAGTTACCATTTTGTCTTATTCTCAGTATTCCAAGTTTACTGTTCTCTCTCTCCGAGTGCTTTTGACCTATTGTTTTTTCAATCTGTTTACCATATAGGCTAATTGGTTGATTTTTAGCAACAAGTCAGCAATATGATACTTTGCTTGAGCGGTCGTAGATAAAATAGTGTATACAACAGTTTTATATGGTATTTGAAAGCACTTGTTAGACACAAGTGAAGGAGCGTAGCGAGCGAACGCTTATTATAAAACTGTTAAAGTATAAACTACTATTTTTTGACAACATGCATCACAATAGTTTGGTATGTTGCAACAGGCACTTCTCTCAAAACTAATTGAATTCTAAATAATAGTACATAGAGGTTACGATCATATACTTCACCAATTATTACGGTTCACAAAAGATTTAAATCAACAATTTAGAATTTTCTAAATTAATTAAGACTTCAAACACAAAATCACAAACCAATAACAATACAAATGTTACGAAAATTTTGAAATTATTCTCTTATGCTGGCCACTAACGGTTGAACATGCATGCTATACAGTTGTCTTACATTGTTGTGTCATCACAGCTGTGATCACAACGAAACGCTTCTAGCAAAATGTTTTTAGTTGATGTTTTTATATATCCAATCCTTGTTGTTTATTTTTTCTTCGCTGCTCCATTTGTGGTTAAATTATTTTCCTATCATTATAATTGTAATTTTCCAGTGGTTTATTTATTGTTATTGATTGTTTATTTCATGTTAGAAGCCTCTCGCTGATGACAAAACTCATGCAATTACAAGCATGTGTGAAACAATAAATTCGAACGGTACCACGTACAATGCTTCAGAGGAGTATGGACAACTTCTCACAAAGTCTACAGGACAAAAACGGACAGCATTTAACATCTGTTATTCTATGTGTACATAATCGATGTTTTAATTTTTCCCCCTTTAATGTTTATAAAGGCAACATCCAAGGTACACACTAAAAAAAAATTGAGCTTAGTTTAAAAATGAGAGTGTGACTGTTATTTCAAATGATCCATACCTCCCTGTCCAAACCTATATTCTGTGTACGATTTTACGGTCATTCGTTTGTAAATAAAATTTTTAAAATAGTTCAACACGTCTCTAAGGCAATCTTATACTGAGAGATTAGAAAACAGATCTGTAAATATTGCAGGAATATGAAATGATTATTTTCGCGTTAAAAACTCACCACTGCTCAAAGAAGGGCGGCCATTCAGGCAAAACTTCTTGGGAGAAGTGAGGCTTTAGACCCTGCAGAGTTTCGGAGGGTACGCGACTAGGTGCCACCCCGACTAATTGTCCCCTTTTAAACCCGGTTCTTAGGGGACAAGTAGACGTGAGCCATACCCGTCTACTTGTCTCCTTTCTGAGGAGGAGACAACTAGTCGGGGGGACACCCTGACGCGAGGGTACGAGGTGTCAAGTAGTTGCTTACGGTCATGACTAGTTGGCACCTCCGGTCCAGTAGGTGTCAAGTAGTCGGGGGGACAACTTGACGGCTATGGTATATTTTACGAGGGTACAAGTAGTCGCCTATAGCCAAAATGACCAGGTGTCAAGTAGTCGGGGTGACAACTAGACGGCTACCCGTTTCGGAGGGGCAAAAAAGAAAACCCAAAAGACCAGAGATGAGTGAAACTCCAGGCACAAATGTGGGTCAAGAGACTGAGTCAAGGGTGGCCGGGCGCCCTAGAGGCAACTTGGCTGCCCCTTCCTCAGCTGAAGGACCTTCAAAGAAGGCCATGAGTGGAACTCACGTAGGTCACGAGGACTAATCAGTCTGAAGAGACTGCCAAGCATATCACACTGGATTGCGACAAGCAACCAGGTGATGAATGGGATGTTAGTATAGGGAAAACTCCTGGTTCTTGTAAAGGACACAGGTATTGGTTTGCCTAACTAACATACTACTTGGGAACACAATAAGCTTCGGTTGTCGTGTGGGGTTCCTTGAACCTTTGGATCCTTGAATCCGTCCCTTTAAAATAGTAATAATTCATAATGTTAACATTCAGCTGTTGCATGTGGATGTGACAAAGTAAAACTGTGTTTATGCAATTTCTGTAATATTATTACTTAACTATTACTACTTTGTGTAACCGTGTATTTTGCATTTCACAATGTTGTTATACTATGTACCTCATAATATAATGTTGTACCTTGATTTGCTCTACACGCGGCCGCTGCACCCTGAGGTCGAAGCAGTAGTTGACGAGGGATCGCATCTTGGGATGATTGCGGTCGTTGCACATGCATATGATCGGCACATGCGCACTCTTCACCAGCGCTATCAACTCTTGGATGCCGCCGCGATCCTCGTTGCCCGCCATTCCGTCCACCTCGTCCATCACCAGCACGTGGTTCCTCGTCATTACCCCCCGGCTGCTGCCACCGCCTATATCAAAATATTTATTATTATTTATCTATTTATTTGAAAATATACATATTTAAAGGCGCCAGGAACTACATCCCTCATAACGCACACTGAGCAGTACAATTTTGAAAACAATACATTGAAAATAAAATAACTAATACTATTGAGTTTCATGAAAAAAATTAAAAACAAATAATAGAGAACATTGCATACATGAGACTTACAGTAGCAGATAAAAAGAAAAGAAAAAAGTATGTAACTATTGCATTGAAGAAAAAAGACTAATAAAAAACGGAATAATGGGAAATTTTGCATACATGAAACTTATAGTCGAACTTAAAACTTAATATCGGGGGACCAAGCTCCGCTCTGGAGTGTAGAAGCATAGAAAATTTGTAACGAAAAATTGAATTCATACTTTATATTTATTTATTATTTTTTTCAGTCATACTATTATTTTTACAGTTATATGAGAAGGCACAACAAGACTTATGCCCAAAACTGTCCCTTTTCAAATTTATACTACAGTCCAAATCAAAATCTAGGTTAAGCTACTATCACTCATCATAATAACAATTTATTCACACTTCAAAAAACAAACACATCATCAATTACAAATAGATATTCTATGAATTCGATTTAGAATGATATACTATGTTTGCTACAATATTAAATATTTTGTTAAACAAATTTGTTATAACAAATTGTTATAACAAATTTTGTTAATATACTATGTACTATTCTACACTAACCACATCTAGTTACTATTTTGGACTTTCTGAAGTAAACATGTTTTCTAAAAAAAAGATAAATAAACAATAATAAGTTTATCTTGCTGGATTATTCTTTTCGTGAGATCAGCTGAGATCACCCACACATGCACTCGCTCACTCACCATTACGGTATTGACAGACGACAAAATTTCCAGCTGTTTTTTAAGGATGTATTTATCCTTTTAATGTCATTCAGCGAGTTATCCCAGGGTTGAGACCTAGTGCAATGGAATTTTCATATCATAAACCTACTTTGTTCCAAATTTCGTGAGAATCGTTAGAGCCGTTTTCGAGATCGGGTCACATACAGATATATGAACATATAAATATATAAACACATAAACAGAAATTGCTCGTATAGGATATCTCAAAAATAAGTAGGCGAAGAAAAAGAAGAAAAAATGAAGAAATATAAAAATAACAAGAGAAGAGCAAGAAGAGAAGGAAACATAACAAGAAGAAGAAGATTAACAGAGAAAAGAGACTGGAAAAGAACAATAACAAAGATAAGAAGTTGAAGAAGAATAAGAAAAATGAAGAATAATAAAAATAACAAGAATTGAATTGAATTTAAATGCTGCCTTTATCTCGCTCTATGAGGGCAAAGTTATGGCGCAGCCGACCCAAGAACAATCAAAGAAAGAAACATAAGATGAACAAGAAGAAACAGAAGCGTAAGATGAACAAGAAAAAGAAGCAGAAGAAGAACCCTATTGACTTGATGATGATCGGATTAACCAAATTCGGATTAGCAAAGTTCTACTGCATATGTCCTCTACCTACTACTACCCAAAGTTGTACTTTTATTTTCGTAAGACAATACTCAAGTACTACAGCTACTCCCAAAGAATTCACTTCACTTCGCAAGGTCTAAAAGTAACACAATTTAGCATCTGAGGCCGGATTGTCAGTTGTTGGAGATTGGCTGTTAGTGTTCTGACCGTTCTGGAGCAAAATATTATGATGAATAATCTTGTTTGATAGTTAACCACATTACAGTTTTTAAATTATTTTCTTTTTTTTAATGAATTTATTGTAACATTCACTTTCATAGTAACTATATTCTAACTTCATATGTGATATAAATATAATGATTTTTATGAATTGTAACATTACTTATATATTGTATCAACTAACTACATCAGTGATAATAATTTAGTTGTAAAATTTGAATGCATCTTTTACCTAACTACATTCATTATAAATAATTGGTCTGATAATATATCTATATATAAAAAGCGAAATGACACTCACTGACTGACTGACTGAATGACTGACTCACTCACTCGCAGAACTAAAAATCTACAGGACCAAAAACGTTCAAATTTGGTAGGTATGTTCAGTTGGCCCTTTAGAGGCGCACTAAGAAATCTTTTGGCGATATTTTAACTCTTCTATCCATCTATCTATCTATCTATCTATCTATCTATATATATATATATAAGCGAAATGGCACTCACTCACTGACTGACTGACTGACTCACTCACTCACTCACTCGCAGAACTAAAAATCTACCGGACCAAAAACGTTCAAATTTGGTAGGTGTGTTCAGTTGGCCCTTTAGAGGCGCACTAAGAAATCTTTTGGCGATATTTCAACTCTAAGGGTGGTTTTTGAGGGTTGAAAGTTCTTTTAGCATGTATATTCTTCTTATTCCAATATCTTAAAATTATAATTGAAATGTCCATACCATATGTTAATATAGAATTATAATCCAGAGAGAGTACCTCTTCGAAACAGTTGTTCTGGTAACTAAATTAAAAGTTTTGTCAGGTTGGCATTAAGTTGAGTTGACTTTGTTAGGTTGGCACCAAGTTGAAGATTGAAATGCATTTATCCAGGACCTCCTAAACACCCATTTATCCAGTTAGCCAAAATTAGCGTTTTCTCAGCTTTTCTGCGTTTCCTCACCTTTATCAATAATTGATGGAAAAATATACTTAAAAAAATTCAGTACACAGGTTTAGCTGAGGTGGAAGAATTTTGTTCGCCAAAGATACGCCGATATAGTAACAGGTGTTTTTCGAGATCAAATTGACATAATACGTTCAAATTCGGTACAGAGGTTCCGCTGAGGTCTACATGCAGGCGAGCGAACCGAGTTCTTTGGCTGAAATAAATTATTGATAGTATCTCTTCAGATAAGAACGTGGCAGAAAAATTGTGTTGTAAATAAACTCTCCAATAACCATCGCTAAATAAATTGCATTTTTTCCGCTCCGCGTGATGTCCATAATATGAGCTCCAGGCTTGGGCGGGGTACCACGACTGATCATGATGTTGATGATGATGATGATAGATGAGTGGACTTCTAGCTTTAGATGGGTTCTGAACTACCCGGAAACGATTTGTGTGGTTCTTTACTTATCTAGTATCCTCTTCTTACAGTCTTATACCAAAGGGCTTCTAAATTTTTATTGAGGAAGTGGCATGACCTATATTATGTCTTGCATACATACCTGTGAAAAACGGAGCCAATGATTTACTAGAAAGAAGTTCTGAGACCTCTTGATGTAGCAGCTTTTTAGATCTTGTATCGGATGCATTGAATTCCACCATATCGAAGCCAAGTTCCTTACATACCAGGTGTGCAGTGGTTGTTTTACCTTGGAACAGAGAATAAAACTATAACACACGTGAATGGCATTTTCATTTCTATTCAATTATTGATAAAGTACGCTGCAAGAAGTTTATAACCCTACGAACCTACCCAAAAACAATTCTTACAAGAGATTAAACGAATTTGAAGAGATAATTATCTTGATAAAACTATAAGCAAAAATGATCAAATAAACATGAAAAAAATAATTATTGAAACGAGTAGATGCAAAAGTTATATGGACAGGTTTATAAGATGTTCTAAAAATAACAGTTGATAGTAAATAAAAAAAACTTCTATAAATTATGAGAAAATAATTGAATTCCTTTGTCACAGTTTTTGAGAGCTGATGCCTGCTTCTTATATTCAAAATAAAGAGGCTTATCCTTCAGGTTTTGAGTTCGCTCTCCAGTTAGATTGTGTGAAAAAAATGATAGCCGAATCTCATAGCAAGCAACAAGTTACTCAAATCATTATTACTCGTATAATTGATTCAAGGGAACCATTACTTTTAAGGTGCAATTCCTTAGAGACAATTTGATATTTGATATTGAGTTTACCATTCATATCTAATGAATCATCGAATCTAATTAATTAATAGGTTATGTGCTCTAGCCGCGCGGCTCGAGTCGTCACTAACGAATAACACCTACAGAAAGTGATTTATTCTCAAGTTTAACATACCTATTCCAGGTGGTCCCGATAACAGAGCTGCTTTGAAATAGGCACCGTCGTCATCTTTCGCCCACGGACCTGGAAATAGATGTAATATATCGAGTAGATCAATATTAATAACTGTTTTTCTAATGGATAAACGTGGTTTAAATAAGGCTATTTTTTAATCTGTGAAAGTTGGTTTAATTTAAACATTTTCTCTAGGATTGTTTACATAAGTTTTAACTTTAATCTGGCTGCCTAGCGTAATACAAAAACATTGAAAGAAATTTTGAACGGTACAATAAAAAGAAAAACACTTATCGTTACGCTAGCAAAGGTTTTGGGTGATCCACACCGAAAAAATAGTTGGTGTCTTGAATCCCGGTCTCTGAACGCGCTCCGTTTGCTTCAGCGGTTAATTAAAAGAAGAGTGCACGGAAAGAATGCATTTTTGTCTCCAGGTCCGACTCTTCCTAGGCCTACATGTGAAAACTAGACTACGGCAGGAGGGAAGAAGAGCCGGAAACTTGATGGGACGAGTGGATGGAAACTATTTTTCCCAGGCTGGGATGCAAGCTAGGCAGTTCCCAACACTGAGAAAGATCCTCACCTCGTCCATCGTTTAAAAAATGCAGGCTTTCCGTAGCCTATACTAGGCAGCCAGCAAATAAAATAATACGTTCTAATTTTCACTACTTTTAATAATATCTACTTTCAATTGCTTCCATTACATTGAATTAATGCACAATAATTAAAATTCAATCAAATTAATAAGAATTAGATTAAATTGAATGTCAGAAGGTACTACAATTATTTGAAGGTTGCTGTGCATCTTTATTTGCATCATTCTTTAGTCCTCTCGATCCGTGAAGGCACATTTAAAGGCACATTTACTGGCATAAAACGTGTCAGGACAAAGCACTCAATACAGTGTGAGTTTTTAATCCGGTTACCCAGTTCTTGATTAATTTATAAAACGAATATTAAGTTGTAATTAAAATGTATAGTTGTTACATACAAAACAAATAAATAATATTTAATTTATCATTTCCTAGTAACTAAAGATTATCAAATAACAAGTTTAAAATGTTCACCTATTGAAGTAAGGCTATACAAGCTTTGACTCTGTTGACAGCACTCACGACCTCACAGAGAATTTCCAATTTGGAAACGACTTTTTTAAATGTTTGTACTTTTTGACACGATTTTGAATTAAAACTCTTGAAACTTAGAAACTCTTGAGATTTAGAAGATTAATGTCGCATACCGAGACCCATGCAGTCTGACGACAGACGTGTACAGGCCACGGCAGGGGGTGAGGAAGGGAGCCAGGCAACTGACGGAATCACTGGCGAACAAGGCTCGGTTCACACCACTGGATCACGTCACCTTTCCTGACGAAGCAATTTCCCCACCCACTCGCCTACCCATGAACAAAACTTCTCGCTTTTGAAAACTAACTCGCTGGACAGCCAAGAAACGACGCAATAAATCTGAACAATACATCAACTGTCTTTTGTCTATTATTAAATAAATAAACACTAAATAAAATATTCCCCATTTTAATCATAATATGAAAATTATTAAAAAATAATGACTGCATGTCGTTGATGATGTGAAAAATCGAGAAATATAGAATACTTGGGTCACAACTATTTGAAACACAAACATGTGAAAGTGATTAGCAGTGAATACTCACTAGGCCTTTGCAGCTTCTTATTGCCGCTGTGGTTGGCATGCCAGCGGGACAACCAATGCGTCAACTTCTTAGCCACACTTTTATCACCTTGCTGACCAATCAGCTGTTTCATGGAGGCCGGCCTATACTTGTCCACCCACAGCTGACTCAGTGGAGGGCGTGACGACGCACTAGACTGTTGTGAGGCAGATGCTTGCGATAAAGACGACAGTGACGCCTGTGAGGAACACGATTGGCTTGACTCGCCAAATTTCATTTTCTTCGAATCGTGAGGTGAACCGATGTCGTCCGACTTTCTTTTTTGTCCGGTCTCCACTTTTGTTTCTTCGATTTTACGGCGTTTTGGGCTTGTAGCTGTTGACTCAGGCTTGGCGTTTCTCTTCTGTGGGCTTTTTATTTGTATCTGAAAGGGAAATAATTTTTTTTTATCTCTGTTGATATTAAACTCCACACTAAATGAATATTATAAAGAATATATAAAACGAATAAAAAAAAGTTCTAATTAACATAGGTCCGAAAATGCTTAGTTACCAAGTTATACAGAGTGAAAGATTTCGTCTGAATTTCAGTTTCCATGAATAGAATAGAATAGAATAGAATTTTATTGGTCATAAAATATTCACATGAATACATGGACTTCGTCAGTTTTTTAACTCTAGAGTAGTCAAAACAAACACAAAAACACTAAGATCAGTCAGTATCAGAACAATAAAATAAAACATGAATCACATAAAACGATTTCAATCTATTCTAAAATAATCATGTACGGTGTACAAACATTCATCAATTAACACTGCTTTCAATACTTTTTTAAATTGTGTGCATGTAAGTTCCTTAAAGTGGTCAGGTGTGGAGTTATATAACTCGATAGATGTGAAGTGCCAGTTTCTTTGTGATTTAGTGTGACTGTACAACGGAATTCTAAGTTTGTGTCTATTTCTTGTATTTAAACTATGGAAGCTAATGGAATCATACTTATTCAAATTGCCTTGTACATAACATAATATTTTTAAGACATATAATGACGGCAACGTCAGGATACCTAGGTGAATGAAATAAGGTCTACAATGTGCATTATATGGTAGCTTGCATATTATTCTTATTGCTTGCTTTTGAAGAACAAAAACTGATTTGGCGTTTACACTGTTTGTCCAAAGCATTATTCCGTAAGAAAGGAGACTTTGGATGTGTGCATAGTAAATATTCAAGCATGCTGAAATGCATGCCTTAAGGCTTGCTGAAACGGATTCCTACGGGTATTTGTTGGCTGTTAATTGAGATGTACAATTTAGCGTACTTCATGTAAAATTAATTTTAATAAAACCGTTTCCAGACCTGTAGCTACAGTAGTTTTTTTTAGATATGTGACGAAATACGCGAAAACTTGGTCCTGAAAAACAAGTTCCTTCAAGGTTTGAAGCCAATTCACTATGTTAAATGTACAATAAACAGAAAATATTTTCTAACCATACTTGTAGAGTTTAGAAAATATAGACTTGAAGTCTATAATAGACAAACGCAATACCTTTAAAAATTAATCCTTAATATTACATTTGTAGAGAGCTCAACAGATTTTGTCTATTTTTCATGCGTTTTGTATGTAATAAGGATTATTTTTTAAAAGGTTGCTTTTTATTCAATTTTTCAGTTCATTTTACATAAAGTACGCTAAATTGTACATCTTAAGCCAAAACATACCCGTAGGGCTTTGTTTCAGCAGGGGAACTGAAATTCAGACGAAATCTTTCACCCTGTATAACTTGGTAACTAAGCATTTTCGGACCTATGTTGAGTGAAACTTCTTTTCTTCTTTTGATGTGAGGAATCATGCCCTGTCTTATGAGCACTTTTTTCAGAGCACCATTTATAGGTGTTTTCATTATTACAAACAAGATACGGATACGTACAATTGAAGCAAATTGAGATTCAGAGTAGACTGATGAATTGATACGTTTTGTGATTTATTATACGGTAGGATTAAAAAAGAAGGAAAGTTTAAAACAACATGTACGGGGAGGGATAGGTAATATAAATGTTTGACGCATTAAACTTTTTGCACTCGTGACGCAAATGGTAGCTCCGGATGTGAACGTCCAGGGTTCGACGCCATTCAGAGCCAATACTTTTTTGCTAAGTATTTTCAACTACAATTAAGATTATTCATTGACAAATAGTTTGAAGTAATTTTCACAAAATAATAAAAAAATATTACATTTTTGAACATTTTTTCAATTAATTTCTCTATTTTACATTGATATAATTTCAAAATTTCAGCAAGTAGCTATAAAACTAGAATTCAATATATTGTTTGTGTTTTTCACAGACCCTTGCGGAGCGCTGGTTATACTTGGCCGTTTTAAATAGAAAAAATTGGTTCTATTGCAATTAACAATTTCTATTTTCCATGCATTCCTCTCCTCAAGGGTTTGAAGAAACAAGATTGGTCCATTGCGTTTAGTTTTCCTGTAGGATATATAAACCTGAAACCTGTATCAAAGTTCAAGAATCTTGGAATCTTAGTAGTTTAGTAAATTCTCAAGGACTCAAACGCTATAGAGATTGTTTGCATTTCAATTGATCGATTTCAGTTAGAATTATGTAAATCAATCAATTTAACGCTATCTACAACTTGAATTAAGATTATCAAACAGCAAGTCTTTCAATTCACTTAGAATTCTATGAATACTTGATATTATGTAGTGAGCCTGTGAAGTTTTGGAAATGATCATATTCCAAGTTCAATAGAATAATTGGAAGAAACTTACCTCTTCATCGCTACTTCCACTTTCCGACATATCAATGCAAGTGTTTTTCATCGGTTCAATTTTTTTAACCTGAGGAGATTTTTTAATTTTCTTTTCAGGCGAAATCATTCCATTTTTATCAGGTGAATGTTTCAATTTAGCCTCTTTTTTAATATGTTCACTACTTTTCTTCTCTTCTCTTTTACTTTTATTCTTTTCCTTTTCAATTTCTACAGAATCGTCGCTATCACTATCTGATAAATTTAAGACTTGATTAGACATTTTATCTGCTATCTTATCGTTTGATTCTTTTATCTTGTGTTTTGTCAAACCATTGGATACAATTTTTTCAATTTTATGACTATTTTTCGATGAAGAGCTACTATGTTTTTCTTTATGGCCATTTCGTGATGGAGAACTATCAGGCTTTTGTTTATGACTTTTCTTCGATGAAGTTATTTCATGCTTATCTTTATGACTTTTTTCCGTCGGAGAACTTTCATGTTTTTCTTTATGACTTTTCTCCGATACTTCATGCTTCTCTATATGATTCTTTCTCGATGAAAAACCATCATGTTTTTCGTTATCAATATTTTTATCTTTCTTATCATTTCTATCACTTCCCTTCTCTTTCCAGTCCTTACTCTCCTTCTGCTTTTCATCTAATTCCATTTTTCCGTTTGAAACAGAGCTGGATTTTCCTGTAGCTTCCTTGATCATTTTCTCAACAGCGTCATCATTCAATTGAAGAAAAATGTCATCAAATCCATCATCGTCATCATTCTCTGTCACATTTTTAGAAGATTTCTGAAAAAATAAATATAAAGTAAATAGTTAATCAAACAGAAATACTAGAAATAAGCATTACAGTAGAACTCTTTAGAAAAATATATTTAAAATGCCAGTACTTCAGAAGTTACATATAATTCGATTTAATTGCGTTCAAATAATTGTTTCTATGTAGGCCTGGATAAAATAGTGACCTACAAATTTCCAAGAACGGTAAGCCTTAGAATTTATATTAATCAGTGAATTATTATTATGTTAGTCAGATAGTGAAGGATATCGGATTCACTATGAACAAGATGTCCAATATTATTTATAAATCAATAGGTCATCATATAAAAAAAAATTAAAAACTTAATAAATGCATAGTTTTCAGTATGATTGATGCACATATCATGTAAATTATCATAACCACAGCAAAAATTATAAAAATTGATGTATGATGATATCATAGATTGCTTGAATGAAGAAATCATATGTTGAACGATTCTGATTGATTTGATCACTAAAATAATGAATTTAAGTAAATTGTACTTATTGTACTGCGTAGTATTATATATATGGTAGGAATCACTATTGAATAAAACAACTTTAAATTTCCACGACTACTTATTTGAAAAACCCGTTTACTACCGAAGAATAATATATAGTAGCAACTGGAAATTGTTTAGGTTATCAAGTTTTTGATAAATACTTGATTGTATCTAAATGCAAGATTTCATTATATTTGTTAATCAAGTGGCTAGTAAAATTCGTTATTTATAAAAAATACTTTTGCAAACCTAATGAAAGCCATTGAGGTCCTAATACTAGGTCAACATGCATGCAGGTTTGCAGGTTTTATTTGACCAATATTTTTTTTTATTGGGAATGAAAAATTCATTTGGATTTGCTGGGAGCGAGTACTGAGTATTTAGAGTACTGGGTTGATAAAACTAATCTCACCTTAGTCGACTTTGGTACAGAAGTTTGTTTGACTGGAGCACAACTAAAAACATCCTCAGGTTTGGCTGGTTTGAAATATTTGGATTTCTGTTCATCTTTCACTGAATTGGTTTCATTTCCTGCAATGGAAACATAGACAAACAGGTTGTTAGAAGAATCTATGGAGGTATTAATGAAGGAGGTGAATGGAGGCAGAGGACAAACTGAGAAATACATTATATTCTCCAGGGAAGAGACATTGTACGACATATAAAATCCCAGAGGCAACAATGGATTGGGCACCTAGAAAGAATGGCTGAACAGAGAATGACCAAAAAATATATAAGGGTAGATTGGAGGGAAGAAGACGAAGAGGCAGACCCAGGAATCGTTGGCTGGATGAAGTGGTGGCAGATATTAGATTGATGAGGGTCAGAGGTTGGAAGCAAAAGGCAGGTGACCGTTTGGTGTGGAGACAAATAGTTGAAGAGGCTACAGCTCACGCTGACTGTAATGCCGAAAGAAGAAGAAGAAGAATAGAAACATAGAATGTTAAAGAAAAACTATTTGATATGTATTGGTGTAGGCAACTCAGAATGTCCATTAAAATCCAATTCATAAGGATTTTCATAAGAAAAACTACAGTAGAAATCCAATTATCCGAATTAATGGGACCCATTCGGATTATCAAATAATCAGATCATCGGAGTTTTTTTAAATTGATATTGGAGAGAAAAAAAGCTACGTTTTGATATTGCACTATTTTTTTATTAAATTAAATGAAAGAAACATGATATTTTCACATGTTTAAAATATAAATAAAATGTACTTATGTACAAGTTTAGAAATAAAAATCATTGTTTTTTAAACATCTGTTTTCAAGCTGTTTTGCGGTCTTCATCCGTCTATGCGATAATGCGTATCTTCTATATTGCAAAAACACTTCATTCACATGGGCTGCTTTTTAAATAAATAAAACAATATAAATCTTAAAGCACCCTTTATTTAAAAAAAAACTTTAAAATAGTTTTACAAATAGTTTATTTTTGTTAAACTATTTTAAAGTTTTTTTTTTAAATAATGGTTGCTTTAAGATTTTATATTGTTTTATTAGCCTACTTCGAATTGCATTCTATATTTATTCTCATTGATTAAATTATCTATACTTTGTGAAATTCGTTGAATAACTAGCATTATCGTCATTTAATATAAATTAGTATATAAGCAAGTAAATATTGTAACATACATGAATAAAGAAATCTAATCTAATCCGTTTTCGGGCAGACTCTTTTTGGACACATTTTTTTCTGAAAGTGATTCGGATAGTCGGAGTTCGGATAATTGGAGTTCTACTGTATTTCGAGTAGTTCTATTGAATAAATAAATTGATGTACAAATAATAGTTTTTTTAATTAAAAATACGTCAGTAATGTGTGCAAATTTCCAATAAGATTCTTTCATCAAGTCCAAAATGATACATTTGATTTGACAAATTTTCAAATTATATACAATGGCATTCAGTACATTTACAAAGTACAGAGTAAATTACTACAACAAAATAAATAACCATTTACTTTAATCAGTATAGCTATTTCGCTTTGTTATCGCAAATTTGATATCGAACATGATTTTAATTTATTTACATGCATGATAACGATTCAAAAGAAATTGTAAACCCAGAAGTCCTGTCTAAATGAAAGTATCAAATAAGCTTCGAAAACACTGTGGAGATTTTTCTCGAGACAAGCCTTTGGATTTAACGTTGATTGTGCAGCATGATTCAAAAGGATTTTTGACCATTTTTATTTTAAAATTCACTCACCAGTTGAAGATTTTACATTTTTCTTTGATGTAGTTATTTTAGGACTATCATCGTCGGATTCAGAATCACTAATGATTATCTTTTTGGCTTTTTTCTTTTTTTCTGACTCAACATTTTTCACACCTTTTGACGTAGGCGACGGCCTGAAGAAGTTCCTTATATCCTGCAAAAAGTATTGTATCACTTTGAGTCAAGTTGAAGAAAATTAACCAATTAACCACTAATCATGAGGCCAAATCATATAATTTGAATAATGATACATATATATGAAGTGATTATCGTTAGATATGTTATTTTACTATCCGGCAGGCATCCGTGTAGCCAGTGGCTCCGCCCCCTGGACCCCCGAATGGATCATCCAGAAATTGGATCACAAGGCTCAGTACAATGATAGTGTATTTGTTATCGCAGAAAAACACTAGGGAAAACGCAGTAAACCCGCCCATCTTGGGCGTATCTTTGGCGTAGTTCTGAAGACAAAATTTCTAGACCTTTACTGAAGGTACTCTGTCAATTAGTTCTTAAAAAGGCCTAGAGAACGCAGTAAAACGCTCAAAAACCGCCAAACTTGGACGGAACTTGGGCGTCCTAAACTAGGCAGAAGTTAACTTCAAATACATTTTATACCTCAGCTTAGTCTGTGTGTACAATGTTTGAAATTTTTTTCCAATTGGTTCTTGAAAAGCTGAGAAAACGCAGATTTTGGGCGTATCTTTGGATTTTTTTCACATCCGTTATTAGTGCGCCCCTGGATGACCAACTTAAAATACATGCCAAATTTGAACGTATTTGGTTCAGTGGATTTTTAGTTCTGTTGATTATGAATGAATGAGTGAGTGAGTTTGAATTTGAGTTTGAGTTTGAATTTGAGTTGAGTATGAATGAATGAATCAGTGCCATTTCGCACTTATGAATAGATTGATACAATAAGTTATGGGACTTACACTTTACTTTTTATGCATCAGTTCTATCGTTCTTGAAATATTGATAATAGACTATTAATATTGAGTTTCATGATTAATACTATCGATTATAAAACTGAAACTAATAAAATGAAGATAAATCTGAAACAAATGAATGATAAATATTCTAACTAATAATCTGATAACTAGAGCTCAAAGTAAACTACTTCAGTTATTACAACTTATGATTTTGCTGTGTCTCCAGCCTCCTAGATATAAATTTTTATTGATAAAGAAATTGTATCGATTACTTTCAAAATAAGTGGATACCCTAAAGAAACATAAATGTTTTTTTTTTCATTCATCAATCAAAGTCAATACTGTTTCACTGTCGCATTGAAGTATAATTCTATGGAAACATTCATACAAACCTTTAATAGAATAGTGTTGAAGGAAATTCATTGGTGAGTAGCCTATAATTCAATTGCTAGAATAATACAAGAACAAATTTATCATGGACATTGGCAAAATAAGCTGGATCTTTGATACTGCTACTCGAGTTCAAACTCAACTATGGTCAACTAAAATTAAGTTTTCAACTTATAAGCATGTTGAAAGTTGAAATCTGGGTAGGCTAGGTTAGACTGAACAGCACTCAAACAAGAATTTATGTACTTGGCTACCGTATTGATAATTCTAGTTTCAAGTTCAGAAAGAAGTTGAAGATTAAGAATAAAAAAAATCTGTAGAAAGTTCACTAAAATACTATTAATTATAATACAGTATTAGTTTAGCAATAAAAATAAACATAACCTTAAAAACTAGTACTTGCTCAACTTACCATTTTTATAAATTGAAGTAAAAATGTATTCCACTCAGTTATTCTATAAATATATAATATTTTAAATTGTATTCTATGTGTTGTAAATAACAATGACAACTTGAAAAAACTGTTAACATATTAATAAAATAATTAATTTCTACATCACGTACACACACGCTCAACTTTGAAATCTTTGAATCCGAACTTCGACTGATTCGACTCAAAATCGGAATCACGCATCGCGCCCGCGCCATCGCGCGGGTAAAATTTTTCACTAACCACTTGAGCGCAAGGAAGATCGTTGAGACGAAAAATAGGCTATCCTAAGGCACTATAAAGACTAAAGGTATTTATGAAGCTCTAATTATTATTTATATAAGAATAAAGGTATTTATAGAGTCCTACGCTATCCCATTGGTACACTCTGACGCCACTTTTTTCCCGCGCTAGCCATCTTGATTGACCATAATTCAAATTATGTCATTCCAATTTATGCATTTTCTCATCATTATTTACAAATTATTATTAAGTTATTATCAATGGCTCTAATTGAAAATAAGTATTTGGACAAAACTGATTATATCAATGTTATTATTTATATACTTATAAAATTCAAATACCACTGACTTCTCACTGACAACGATTAGTGGAAAACTACTGTAGGCTACCATATGGATTGCAGTGATTGGAATATAGCTTCCTTATAATATAGTGAGGTCCACGTTATAATGACAGTATTTGACCAACTTTGGTCTTGCTATTCTAGTCTATCATTCAACAAAGACGGTGGTACTATCCTTTTCTAGATCCACAACGATGACAATTATGTTTTTGAAAATGCAACCTTCAAACCACCCTCATCCCTTCAGCACATGATGTAGGGGTTGGGATTTTTGATATGCTCACCTCGAAACTAGTCTCAACAAAGCTGGGAAGTCGAAAATTGTGTTCCAAAGATTCCCTCCAAATTCCATTGTCAACTGATCTATTGTTGCTGAATAGAAAATTTCACTCTCAACACTAAAACTGCTGCAACAGTCGTAGGGAAATGCGTAAAATAGTGAACATATACATTAAATTGAAGATAATTTGATGCTCTATCAGCTTATAATCAGCAAGGATTTTTTTCATCAATCGTTCAAAAATCAGAAGGCCGAAAAGATGAAAAAAATGGAGGCAAAAGTGTTATTTCAAAAAATTTTTCACCTTCGAGAGCGGATATCTCAGAAACTGTGAGAGATATAGAAAATATGTAAAGGACAAAACCTGTTGGTAATTTTGTGAGCTTCAATTTTGCATAAAATATAAATGTTCAAAGATGCATAGTTTCCGAGATATATGCGAAAAATGAAAAAAATTGTGTCTTTCAAACCACCCCCACCATTTTAACACAGGGGGTAGGGGTGAGGACTTTTGATATGTTAATCGTCTTACCATCCTTAAAAGAGCTTCTGTGAAGTTGAAAATTGTGTTCCAAACTTTTCCGTCTATACATTTATTTGAGCATTCGTTGCCTGGACTATAATAGCATAAAATATATTGGTTAGGAGTGAGGTAGTCTGTTTTTATGTGAAAAAATTAGATTGTAGACACGCCTCCTGTCTGTCATCATTAGTTACATTCAGCGCCGGACTTGCCAGGTCTGGCCTGGATAATTTTGCCTGAATGCCCTGAATTAAAAATGAACTATAGAAATACTAGCAAGAACCCGTGCTTCGCAAGGATCTATTTTAAAAATTGACAAAATGAAAACTTGACGTAATGAAATTTTGAAGAATTGAGAATAGGCCTATAACCATCCTTGGTTAATTAAGAATCTATAAGCAAAATTTCAAGCTAATTAGTCCAGTAGTTCAGACGTGATGATGCGTCAAACATAATTTTCCTATCCCGTACGTGCATAAGCCAGCTCTTTACTCTATATAATTATTATAGATATAGTTAACGACTGCAAGAGATAGGACTGTGGAACAGAATAGTGGTGAAACTATGATAGCGCCAGAAGTGTCCCAAACACAATAGTAGGTACTACATGAACTTTTTGAAAGTGATTTGAGAAAATGTAAAAACAACAGAACTGAATCCTTATCATTCTACCTTCATTTAGCGAGGCTTTTGTTTGAGCCGAATGGAAATCTATTTATAAAAAAATGAATGTCTGTTTGTGTGTTTGTTTGTATGTTTGTTCCCTGTAGACTTGAAAACTACTTGACCTAACGGCATGAAACTTTGGGAATACGGTATGTTGTGTGAATATTGGGGATGGTTTCTGAACAGAAATTTTGAAAGGGGGGCTAATAATAATTATTTATTAATCCATTTTACAGACATATGTTTTCGAAATTTTCGGCCGAGCGGCTACTGAAGAACGAAAAGATGATCATGATTCAAGATCATATTGTGATAATATAATTTAGCATCTAAAGTTACCAGCTGTAATAAACATATCACCCTGAGATGAATTATATTGTGTACTGGTATTAAAACGGTAGTTTGGAGTTGAAGTGTAGTTGATTGGTACCAGCTGTTGATAATGGTTCCTTTATCTCCCTTTATTGGTACCTATACAAATAATTATCACTCCCCTATCATTGAGAAACTGGAAAATGATGAAAAAAATTATTCACCTAATGAAAGAGAGTATATATATATTGTATAGTATATATGTATAGTATTCATATTGCAGGCATTCATTAATCACTGAAGAATGAAAGAATAATTTACAATTTTTTGAATTTAGCTTAGCTTATATTCATCCTAAAATGGAAAGAATATGGAATTCTGTGTGATTCATCGTACATCGCATATTTCCTGGACCATACATCGACAATCTACAGCTATGAAAACATTGAATATTTCTCTTTGAAACACTGATATAACCTTTTTAATTGAAAACTTTACTGATAGATATTAGGCTACTACCAATTGATTGAGAAGAATAATATGTTTTCGGAATAACGGATGCTGCATGACTAAGCACATAGGAAGTCCGTATTGAGATGTAAATGAACATGTTGATTGTCAGATAAATTTCATGATTCACCAAATAAAGTCAAGTGTAACATGAGATACATTGGCGGTACGAAGTTTGCTGGGTAAGCTAATTGTAAATTAAGCTTTATTATTAATTGACAATGCTGAAAAAGACAGGCTCAATCACCAGGAATACTATAAATCTATGAGGGACCAGTAAGCCATTAATTTTGAGTAGTTCAATTACTTCCATTATGGACACTGGATACATTATGGACAATCAATACGTATGAAATTTATTAGCTACCATACAGTATAAAAAAATTTTGATTGCAGTGACCCCGACTTCTGTATTATGAATAACCATTCGGATCAATAATATAAGGAATTACTCGTATCTCTCATCAACTCGTAATTTTTATTCACAAAATATTAACAAAAAATATATATATATATATATTAATAAATATATATATAATAAATTTAATAAACTCACGGCCAGTACTCAAGTTTGTCTTTTTCTGGCCGCGCTACAAATAAATGTAGGTATATGTTTGACATTTTGTTTCTGTAATCTTGTTGTCTATTAAGAAAGTTTTCAATGTGATTTTTGATGGCAATAAAATTTGAATTTGCAAAAAGAATTATCACCAAACTCCTAACCAAAGAAAACCTTTGTGCTCTGTTCTAATCGGAGTGTATGAGACTCCATATACAGCTGATAGAAGGCGCAAACCGAACTGGCCAAGCATACAATGATGGAACAAACACGTGGTGAGCTCGCGCTCTCAATCAATGCAAAATCAATTCGATCAGCTAATTGATGAAATTGTTTTAAGCTTTCCAATGATTACAACATATGTTAGAATATCATGTGTCAATTATCTCAGTTCCATATGGAGTTCACCTTACCATAAGCTTACTTAATAGGATCCTTTTTCATCCTTTGAAATCCTTAGAGGCAAAATATCTCAAAATCCATTCTTAGTGCGCATCTAGCATGTTTGAAGAATATTTGTGCAAAGTTTCAAGTCTGTAGGCCAATTAGTTTGAGCTGTAGTGTGATTTTACATCAAAATTTTCGAAAAGTGCCCTCTCCTGAACCCCCCTGTGCTCCTGATCGAAATTTTTCTGCATAGATCTAATTTTTTTCGTAGCTGAACAAAAAAGTTCCTCATGACTTTGCTGTGCAATGAACGGTTAAAAAGTGAAAATTTTTGGGGCCCCAGCTCCCTCAGGGGGGGGGGGGCAGATTTCTGAAAATCCTTTTGTAGTGGATGTTTTGAGGCTACAATAAACAATTGTGTGAAATTTCAAGTTTTTAGGCTTAGTAGTTTGGGCTGTGGTGTGATTTCAGTTTGTCGGGGCTTAGCCTTTTATAAGTATAAATAGGAGATTCTATATTTGTTGTTCAGTTCTACCTTGGAGAATCTTGAAGGCCTGGTGGGGTACGCGCGACTCGCTGTAGAAATGCTCCTCTAGCATAGAGGAGTATGCTCATGTGCTGATAAAGTATTTGTTAGAGCAGTTCCGTTCACAGTGATAGCTGTTACTAAGCTGTGACTGGCATTCAGTGGAACTGCATAGTGCATAAATGATTCACCAATGAACGAAAACACAACATAACCCCTTTATGTCAAAATCAAAACCACTGAGCTCTATACCGTTGCTTACGAAACTACAAGGTTTGTCGGGGCTTAGCCTTTTAGATATAGGTAGAAGAAAAAGAAGAAGAAGAAGAAGAAGAAGAAGAAGAAGAAGAAGAAGAGAAAGAAGGAGAAGAGGAGTAAGAAGAAGAAGCAGAAGAAGAAGAAAAATAAG
Source organism: Nilaparvata lugens (assembly GCF_014356525.2). Lineage (NCBI taxonomy): Eukaryota > Metazoa > Arthropoda > Insecta > Hemiptera > Delphacidae > Nilaparvata > Nilaparvata lugens. The sequence goes on from NC_052504.1 coordinate 57,005,246, forward strand.
AAGATAGATTATTATGTTGCTTTGGCCTGTGATCTGTATAAATGTCCTGTAACAACTAAAGGTGCGTCCACACATGCCGAACCGAACCTCGAACCGCGAAGCAATCCGTGCATTCCTCCGAACATCTTGCCTTTCAACGAACATGAGCATCTGTTTCATAATGTTAAAATCAGCTATTAATCATTCGCCGTACCGCACTCTGAACCATTCGCCGTGCCGCTTGCCTCTGTTCTAACTGCTTGCCTCACCTCTCTCCGAACGCTGAACTTTTCAGCCAATCAGAGCCCTCGATTACAATTCGCCATGCAGCTCGCTCCACAATATTTTGGCTACCCATCACAAGTGGAAAACATGCGAACATGAATACAGAAGTATGGGCAATTTTTTATTTGATTAAATTCATGTTTTGAAGAATTCATTGTTACGAATGATAAATTGATAGGAGCTTATAAATATTTTCTAATTCAAATGAAATAACTTCTGAAAAAAATAATGATTGGATAAATACCAATATTGAATTATTGTTGACCAAGAACTCAGTACCTACATCGACAATTCATTCAACTAATTCTGTATTGATAAAATCATAATCATTTTCTCTATTGATAATCAATTTCATGAGCTAATCATCAACTAACTGAAAATAGTAGCTACTTCAATTTCCATGAATTAATAGAGTTATTTAAATCTAAAGTGTAAGTCATATCTAAATTCACAAAGAGTTCGATTCTTGTTGGCAAGATAGGTGTTATTCAATGCAAAAATCATTGTTATTTTACTAAAAGATAGGATAAAATGAATAGTTCTCTTTCAGGGGGAGTTTTGACAACCCACAAAAATCATTTTTCATTTGAAGAAATAATATCAAAAAGGTGCATAGGACCTTACTTTTTTGTTCAGCGTGCCAAAATACCCCTCATTTCAATATTAAAATTTTCGACTGACTGTACAGTGAGTCAATCATTCTATCAAGGATTGAATAATTTTGAAATTTTAATTAAATAAAAATGGTAGAGAATAATTATCATTTAGATATCAACAACTTCATTTCAAGACATATTAACTGCATGCGTTTTCATATTCCGATACAGCATTGATAAAACTGTAGACGTTTATTTAGCAGTCTCAAAAAACTGTTCTAGCTGAAAAATTAATCATACATGCCACGTGTAGGCTTATACATTGCATCAGGAAAACGAAGTTCAAAACAGCTATGGTTTTCCTAAACATATGTTTTTGAGATAATTTCTCTGATGCAGCTGATTCAAATTCACCATTATAAATTATACAGAGTTTGTGAAAATAAAAATATTTATTGATTACCAAAACAATACTATTACGGTATTATATTAATGATAATAATTAATTATTAAAACAATACTTTTATTATATCAATAATAATAATATTATTAAACATATTTATCAATTATCAGAAAAATATTAGGTCTATTGAGGTTGAGTGGAATCAGGTAGAAAGCAATAATAGAACAGATGTTCTTTTTTGAATTTCTATCATATTATTTTGTTATTTCCAATCATTACAACATATGTTGGAATATCACATGTCAATAAATAAATTATCTCATTTCCATATGGCACTCACCTTACCATGTTCATAACCTTACTTAATAGGATCCTTTTTCATCCTTTGAAACCCTTAGAGGCAAAATATCTCAAAATCCGTTCTTAGTGCACATCTAGCATGTTTGAAGAATATTTGTGCAAAGTTTCAAGTCTGTAGGACAATTAGTTTGAGCTGTAGTGTGATTTTACATCAAAATTTTCGAAAAATGCCCTCTCCTGGACCCCCCTGTGCTCGTGATCGAAATTTTTCTGCATAGATCTAATTTTTTTTCGTAGCTGAACAAAAAAGTTCCTCATGACTTTGCTGTGAAATGAGCGGTTAAAAAGTACAAAATTTTGGGGGGCCCCAGCCCCCTCAGGGGGGCAAATTTTTGAAAATACTTTCTTAGTGGATTTTTTCAGGCTACCATAAACAATCGTGCAAAATTTCAAGTTTTTAGGCTTAGTAGTTTGGGCTGTGGTGTGATTTCAGTCTGTTGGGGCTTAGCCTTTTATAAGTATAAATAGGAGATTCTATATTTGTTGTTCAGTTCTACCTTGGAGAATCTTGAAGGCCTGGTGGGGTACGCGCGACTCGCTGTAGAAATGCTCCTCTAGCATAGAGGAGTATGCTCATGTGCTGATAAAGTATTTGTTAGAGCAGTTCCGTTCACAGTGATAGCTGTTACTAAGCTGTGACTGGCATTCAGTGGAACTGCATAGTGCATAAATGATTCGCCAATGAACGAAAACACAACATAACCCCTTTATGTCAAAATCAAAACCACTGAGCTCTATACCGTTGCTTACGAAACTACAAGGCTAGAACGGTGGGTACCCACTCGGACGACAAACCACTCGGACGACATTGTAAACAAAGGTATTATACGTCATCACTAGGCACTCGGTCGACGTAGAACGTCATCATTTTATAATATATAGCATATACACTAGATCCGTGACGTTTTGAAGATTGATACTAGCGCTGCCTATAACATTCTTACCAGCTTAGTCTCTCTACATTTTTCTACTTGTTTCTATATTAAACTAAATTATTTTCTTCATAAACAAAGCAATGGATTAACATTCTTACCAGCTTAGTCTCTCTACATTTTTCTACTTGTTTCTATATTAAACTAAATTATTTTCTTCATAAACAAAGCAATGGATTCTTTTCGTCCAAAGCTTCAATGTGATATTTTATTAAAATTTCAAGTTGAAAATTAGTTTTCATAGTACTGTTTAGTAACGTGTATAGTAAAACAAGATTTATATTACAATATTTTTTGCTATTTATGTGGTTAACATAACAACACAGTGAAGTTAACAACAACAACACAGGTAACTCAGTGTTAGGCTAGAATTTTTTTCTAATCTGTGAGATTAATTTATTTATAATATAATTGTACAAAAGCTGAGACATGAATTATGAAATCTTCTAAGTAGAAAGAAAGAATAGAAAACACTAAATTGATCAAGATGGCCTCAACTTTATATATTTTTGTTAACTATTGTTGGACTAGCCCACTTTTAGGGATCCTACTGTTCATATTATAGCCAATGGCTTTTAGAAATTTTACTAATAAAAATATTCCTTTGCTCGTGAAGCGAGCCTGACGGTTAGTGAATAATTTTACAGTCTATGATCACTTAGAATGAGATGAAAAATTGCTTTGGTTAATGAGTTATTTTGTAGGTATTGAATTACTTATATAATTTTTTTTAAACTATATTATATCATGGTCAATCTTATTGTAAATAGAAGATGTATCTGTCATAGGCTACATAAAATTAAATAGGGTTTGAAGATTTTGTGTGTTTGTGTCATTATTGAAATGTAAGGCCTATTGAAACAGTAAGAATTGTCTAGAAGCTGTAAATCAAAATGTTTTTTTTCAGGTCTATCTTGATGTGACTATCTTATTCAATGTTTCTGGTTTTGAGGAAAGCATTTTCCCATCATTTCAAACTTAAGTAATTGTTGAATTTCGACTATTATTTTTTGTCCCATTTCATTGTTTTTGAATGTTTTGTTGTTGGTTCCTTGGTACGACTGTCGTTGTCAGTCTTTGGCGTCTTGAGTTGTCAGTCTACTTTTTTTGTGTTCGGTTTGTCTACTTTGCGCCGTTTTGTTGAGGTTATTCAGCTAGGATAGCATCTTTTTCAAATTGTTATTCAGACAATTATTAATATTTTCAATTTAAAAATAAAAATTCAATTTTTAATTTGTGCTCAATTGTCCTTTTTTATTTTTAGTGAGTGTTTGGTACTCTTATTTCATTTATAATCTACAAATTTCTGGGTTTTCGTCTTCTCCCGCCCGAAATGCTAGCTTCTCATTGGTCCAGATCAGTCGGTTTGGGGAGGAGTAGAATATTTTTTGGGGCATAGTGAACGCTCTGGCGACAGTCACGGCGTCTTTTCGATCGAATCATTGAATCGATTTCGTTCAAATCGAACCATTCTCCTGACCACACTTGGCAGAAGAATCTCAATTGTATCATCACTGACAAAATTACTCCTAGCGAGCCGCCAGCTGGTCTTGAGCTGAGTTGTTTCAACATCCCTGACAACATGAAATTGGCTGACCCACTTTTCTATAAATTGAAAAGTGTGGATATTTTGTTGAATGTTCCGGTTTATGTGTCACTTATGTCTGTAGGTCAATATCGACTTAGTGATAACTGTATGTTGCAGAATACCAAACTCGGTTGGGTTGTTATGGGTTCAGTGCCCTGTAATGCTATCATTAGCAATCAAAATCAATCTTCAATTATTTCAAATTTGTGTCATCTACTGAAATTTCCTGACAGAAAAATTTTGGAAGTTAGAAGACATTTCTCCCGAAATCAGTACACCTGCTGATCAGATTAAACTCGAACAGCATTACCTCAACACAGTTGAATGTAATGAACATGGCCGCTTCTCGGTATCTCTGCCTAAAAAAGAGTCATTCTCTAAATTAGGCCAGTCTTGCTTTCAAGCGCTTACTCGTTTCTTCTCTCTTGAAAAAAGACTTGCTTCAAATTCAGAATTGAAAGAGCAGTACACTGCCTTCATGAATGAATATCAAGAGCTTGGGCACATGTCACTTGCTCCACCCTCAACTTCCAATGAAACATGCTATCACATTCCGCACCACTCTGTGTTTAAGCCGGATTCCACAACCACCAAACTGCGCGTTGTATTTGATGCCTCGGCTGCGCGTTGTATTTGATGCCTTGGCTAAATCAACTTCAGGTTTGTCACTTAACGATGTCCTCCATGTAGGTCCTACTGTTCAACCTGAACTTTTTGAAACGGTGTTGTGCTTTACCACCCATCAAGTAGCTTTCATCGCCGATATCACTAAAATGTATCGACAAATACTTATACACCCAGAAGATCGTACATTTCAAAGAATTTTTTGGCGATCTGATTTCAATGAACCTGTTCAGGAATACTTTTTAAACACAGTGTCTTATGGTACGTCCTCTGCGCCCTACTTGGCGACTCATACTTTAAATCATTTAGCTGATGTTCAGTGTTCCCCTGGATCTGCTGTTGCTACAGTGATTAAATCGGACTTCTATGTTGATGATCTAATTAGTGGTTGTTCAACCGTCTCAGAGGCCATTGACCTTTCTCAACAATTACTGCACACACTTGCCAGCGGTGGATTTGAATTACACAAGTGGCTATCCAATTCCACGGAAGTATTAGATGCTTTACCATCACATCTTGTTGAAACTGTTTCATCAAAACCCTTGTCAGACTCTGATGATAGTGTTGTGAAGGCATTGGGTCTAATATGGAATTCGACTTCAGATCAGCTTGTAATTTCATCCAGTGTCTCATCAGTTATTCAAAAAACCTCATTTACAAAAAGAGAACTTCTTGCTTGCATTTCCAGTATTTTTGACCCTTTAGGGCTCATTTCGCCAGTAGTCATTCTACCGAAAATCTTATTTCAAAAATTGTGGTTGCTTAAAATCGATTGGGATGACAAGTTGCCCTCCGATTTACTTGCTGAATGGTTGAGTATATTACAGGACTTACCCAATATCTCTAACATTACAATTCAAAGATGTGTTCTTCCTATTGATATGGACGTCACCCTGGAACTGCACGCTTTCTGTGATGCTAGCGCGCATGCTTACGGCTCTTGTCTTTACGTCCGTAGTGTATCTCCTCATGGAATACACGTTCAATTATTAACTTCTAAATCTAGAGTTGCATCCATCAAACCTTTACTTACAATACCTCGTCTAGAGCTCCAAGCAGCTTTTCTCGCTTCACAGCTTGTCACTAGAGTACTTGCTGTCTCCAAATTGAAATTTGAAAGTGTCCACTTTTGGACTGACTCCAAAATCATCTGTGATTGGTTGAAAGTTCTTCCTAACTGCTCCGATGTGTTTGTTTCAGTACGAATTTCTGCCATACAAAATGCAACGTCAGAATTTTCTTGGCACCATGTCAAATCAAGTCAGAATCCAGCAGACCTTGTCTCTAGAGGCTGCTCGCCTAGTGCACTGAATTCTAATAGTCTGTGGTGGAATGGCCCCTCATGGCTAAAAGAACAACCATCGACTTGGAAAGAAATTTCTACAAATGTAGTCGTAACACGACCAGTTACAGCGTTCGTTACACGCGTACAACCCTGTATAATTTCAAACATCATTAATCGTTTTTCTAATTTTCATAAAATATTGCGCATTGTTGCTTACGTACTTCGTTTCATCAAAAATTTTCCACATCTAGCAGATAATTCGAAACAAATTCGAGGTGATTTGTCCATTGCTGAAATTCAGGAAGCTGAAATCAAGGTACTTCAAACTGTACAACGTGAATCCTTCCCTGATGAATTCAAACAATTGAAACAGCATTTGGAGGTGTCTAATCACAGTTCACTCAAATGCCTTTCACCGTTTATCCACACTGATAAATTTCTAAGAGTTGACGGTCGTCTCCAAAATGCCAATTTCCCATTTGATTACAAGCATCAAATTCTTTTGCCCGCTAAACACAAGTGTACGCGCACACTCATCATTTTGTATCACAATCGTATGAAACATGCTGGCGTTCAATCAACTATGACAGCTATTTGACAGCATTATTGGATACCTTCCACACGTCGTACGATCAAAAATGTAATCAAATCGTGTAAATTTTGTTTCCGGTTCACTGTTTATAGTTCTGAACAATTGATGGGTCAACTCCCTTTTGCGCGCATCCATGCTGATTTCCCGTTTTACAAGTCAGGTGTAGATTATGCGGGTCTGTTATCCATTCGTGTTGGTAGCCCCAAATCTCGCTCTTTTTCAAAAGCTTATCTCGCGATTTTTGTTTGTCTTGTCACGCGTGCTGTCCATGTAGAAGTAGTTTCTGAATTATCTTCTAAGCACTTCATTGCCGCGCTCAGCTGCTTCTCGTCGCGTCGAGGGATACCCTTCTCTATCCACTCTGACAATGCTACAACATTTGTTGGAGCCAATAACGAACTTCAAGAGCTTCATACATTCTTAATGTCTGCTGCACTTCAGCGTGATATTCAAGATTTCTCAACAGTCTTCAATATTGAATGGAAATTCATCCCACCGCGCGCTATACACTTTGGCGGTATCTGGGAGAATGCCGTAAAGAATTTCAAACGCATTCTACGTGTCAATACATTCAATGTCATCATGAATTATGAAGAGCTCAACACCTTCGCAACTCAAATTGAGGCCATCCTTAATTCGAGACCCTTGATTCCGCTCACGGAAGATCCAGATGATTTGAGTTATCTCTCGCCAGCTTACTTTCTTATTGGTAGGCCCCTCACGGCTCTTCCTTTTCACGCACCTGCGACCACTCACATCGATAATCGTTCACGTTGGCGTCAAATACAGGAAGCAGTGAAAGAACTGTGGAAACGATGGTCACAAGAGTATCTGGTAATGCTCCAGAAAAAGAGTAAGTGGATTTCTAATTGTGAAAATCTCAAAGTTGGTGCTATTGTCATCTTAAAGGATCCTGGTGCGCCCCAATCCGCCTGGAAACTGGCTAGGATTATCAAGACCTTTCCCGGACAAGACAACAAAGTTAGAGTAGTCAAGGTGAAAACCTCAACTGGCGAATTCACTCGCTCTATTGCAAGCCTAGCACCTCTCCCTATGGACGAGGATGTTTCTGATTCAGAATAATCTGTTCTGATCTGTGCTCTTTAGCACTCTTGTACATTTTCTTTTTGTATCCAGTTTGTATTTTTAATCAATTCGTTTTCATTACTCAATTGTTGTTCTACTTAGTGCATTGTAGCTAGTTTGCTCAATTCAACATATTATTTTTGTCGTTTTCTCGTGTTCTTATTGAGCCTCACTCCGTGCGCCTCAACGCGGGGAGCTTATGTTGAATTTCGCCTATTATTTTTTGTCCCATTTCATTGTTTTTGAATGTTTTGTCGTTGGTTCCTTGGTACGACTGTCGTTGTCAGTCTTTGGCGTCTTGAGTTGTCAGTCTACTTTTTTTGCGTTCAGTTTGTCTACTTCGCGCCGTTTTGTTGAGGTTATTCAGCTAGGATAGCATCTTTTTCAAATTGTTATTCAGACAATTATTAATATGTAATTTGTGCTCAATTGTCCTTTTTTATTTTTAGTGAGTGTTTGGTACTCTTATTTCATTTATAATCTACAAATTTCTGGGTTTTCGTCTTCTCCCGCCCAAAATGCTAGCTTCTCATTGGTCCAGATCAGTCGGTTTGGGGAGGAGTAGAATATTTTTTGGTGCATAGTGAACGCTCTGGCGACAGTCACGGCGTCTTTTCAATCGAATCATCCAGAATGTAAAACGCGTCTACTTCAACCAATTCTCTTTTTGCATATTTTTCTCTAATTATGTGAGAATCTACTTAAATTTTTATCACCAATGGGTGCTTAATTGTTCGTAATGTAACTGTACATATTTTTCGGCATCAATTAATTTTTTTCCAAGTAGTTTGTCCAAAGTTATGTGAACTCATGTCGTCATGCTGCCAGCATTCAACCGGATAATGCTCCCAATATTCAACTTTAAATTCATCTACATCTTCATTCATCTCTAACTCCATCTTCAATAAACTCTTGAAAGTTTCTGATTCAGTGAGTGTACATTTCATTTCAATCTCGTGACTTGTTTGCCTCCTTGGACTCAAGCTCCTCATCGGACCTTTGACTGTCTCGTCAAGGTTAGTTTAGCTTCCCCAGTGAACTAAACTCATTCATCTTATGCCTCTGATCACCCGCCCTACGGCCAGAGCATTCTCACCTTCGATTGTCTACATATAGAAATCAAGGTCATTAATTTGTGTTGCCTCCATGGAACCAAATTTGTAACAGTAGCTTCCCCTGTGAACTCTGTGCTTTGCTTGCGCCTCACTGAATCATTACATTTAAAGTTTCATTCGCCTCAGCACAATATCGAACTACTTCAAGTCTCCGCCTCCCTGAGGTCATCATTTTCGCAGTCATCGCCCTGCCGTCGTCCTGTTTCCTCCTTCGAGGTCCTGTTCTTTTGCAGCCATCACCCTGCTTCGTTCTGCTGCCTCCTCGAGGCGCTGATCATCGCAGCCACCACCTGCTTCGCCTCCTCAAGGTCCTGTTCTTTGCAGCCACCGCCTGCTTTGCCTGCTTGAGGCCCTGGTCTTCGCAGCCACCGCCTGCTCTACCTTCCTTGAGGTCTTCATCGTTGCAGTTGTCATTCTGTCCCGCAGAATCTCTGGAGAGTGCCTCCGCTAGCCTGTCGTTCTTAGCCCGCCACTAGACCATGGGGTCTTGTTCCTGAGTAGTTGTTCCTGCTCTTCAAATCTTTAAGCTAAGTACTTTGTCTCTTTTACATTTATTTTTTGTCTTTGTCATTCTTTTATTGAGGTCATTCCATATTGTTTAAATTCGTGTTTAAATACATAATCTAAACACATTCTAAATCAACCTAAATCAATTTGCTTCCTTGTAGGTTAGGTTCCCTAAACTCCTAAACTAAACTTACATCTAAACATATTTTTTAATCTTGTCTTTCATTTGTTATTATTTTGTTACAATTGCCACACAAGGTGGATTCACATTTAATCTTGGCTAAGGCCTATTGGTACACTGAACCTTTCACATTCGTTAATGTAGATTTGAAACATTATCCCAGCGTTGAGACATTCTTGATAGGTCAGTTTGTTCTGTGACTTGCTGCTTATCTAAATTTGTATTAATGTTCGGTTAATCAATTAATAGGCCTAATTCTTGTTTTGAATATTCACTTACCCCTTTTGCTTCTGAGCGTCAATTTGCTCCTTGTAAATCTTGTGCGTTAATGCTCCTTAGCATCGTTCTTTTTAGATTAATAAATTTCCCTACATATTTTTTGTTTTTGAATTTACTCAATCTAACGTTAATTAATTACAAATTAATTGATTGACAGTTCATTATTTTTTGTTTGATTGCTCCAGCAATCTCTTGTATGAAATTACATCACCCTGTCGGAAGGACAGACGTCGAAAAACAACACAAATTACCAAATCAAAACTTTTTCTGTCAACTGAATTTACTGTTAATAAATTTAGCTACTTGGAATTTTACCTCGTTCTTTTTTACCATTTGTTTTCATTGTAATTTAAGTACATGGTCCGCACTCAACCAGTCGGTCCATTCTTATTTCTAATATTAGCTGCAACATTGCCTGAATCGCACCTAACAAGTCGATCAGCTCTGTCTTGGAAAATCCCAACATTAAGCGGTCGGTCACACTTGTCAGTTGACCATCGATCTTCAAGAATCAGTAATACTGATCTTCAAATTATTATGTAAGTTTCTTTTGGTGATATCTATAAATGATTAACACAATTTTTCTCAGATTCAATTTCTTTATTATTCAAATACAATTTAATACAGTCCACTCTTTTAAGCTAACTTTACAGCTCAACTTCTCTCACCAAAAACTACAGTAATATTTGAGGAGACATTATGCTTCTTTTACAATTATTATTATCAACAGCTACTATTAACTATTAAGTTAGTTATAGTTATCAATAGTAACAGTTACTATTAACCATCTATGGCCTATCAAGTAGCATACTAAAACTAATATAATAGAACGGATAACTATAAAACTGTATAACTATAACTGCTGTATAACTATAAAAAATGAGTGCCTAGAGGCAGTGGCGGCTCCAGGGGGGGTCCATAGAGGCCATGGCCCCCCGAGAGCTAAGAAAATTTTATATTTTCAACATGACTCTATCAAATGAAATTAATGTTACAAAAAAATTATTGATTCATACAATTAGTACATAAAAATTTTAAAAGTATTCATAATTTGAATATAATTTTTTTAATAATATAAAATTCAATCCATTAAATAATATTTGCGAACCTATTTATAAAATGTGATTACTGAGATTTTAGTTACGGTAATTCTGAAAATCCATGCGTGAGCTAAAGAAAATGATTCCTACCATTTTTCAGTAAGCTGCAAGTTGTATTCATTATTTGTTCAGTATTTCACCTTGTGAAACCTTCTGATTGAAGATTTGGTGTTGAAATTGAAGTGAACATAACCTACATAATATTTGGACGATTTGTGACAAAATCAGGAAATTGAAGAAGTTTTGGGCAATAGCCTGTTTTTTCTTTTCCGACTATTGTATTGTTCGCTCTATCTAATAGATAAATAAATTTATTCCCAGAGGAATGCAAAAATTTCTCTCACAAAGGCCCAGTTGCACAAAAGCCGGTTAAATTTTAATCCTGATTAACTCCACGTGAACCAAATCAGAAAAGACCATTTAAAAAAGATGGATATACTGGAATTAATCAGGATTGAAAATAACCCGGCTTTTTTGCAACCGGCACTAAGCACCTGATTGAATGATTACAAAAGCTCAACAGATGAGGCATAATTTTGACACACTCCCACACACATGAACTCGTTCACTCACTTCCATCACCAACAGACGACGAAATAATTATTATCACCTGTTTTTTTCAAGGATGAATAATAATTATCCTTTTAATGTCCTTCAGTGAGTTTTCCCAGGGATGAGACCTAGTGCAATTGAATCTTTATATTATAAACCTACTATGTTCTGAATTTCGTGAGAATCGTTTGAGCCGTTTTCGAGATCCGGTAAAATACAATCATGTTGTGACATCTTAAAATTATTGAGACCATGAAATGAAATGAATCTAAGTAATAGAAGATATTATTATTATTATCAAAAACGATCATTGAAATAATTGATCCAAATCTGGTTCAAGGAACAGATCTAAGTGGAAATATTAAGTGGGGTCAGATCGAGATTATACGTTCTCTGTCCTTACCTGCTAATATCTCAGCTTCTTCTATCTGTGCCCTTCATCGACTTAGGAATGAAAGTTCCTACCACAGAGCAGAAACAGTTACAGCGTAAAGAATCATACAATAGAGCCTGAAACTTGGAAATATTCTGTCCGCGAAGTATCTTCCGAACGGCATTTGGTATATCAAACTTAGCCTAGACCGTCGGAATTTATTAGTGGCGCAATCCCGCAAATTATATGCACCAAGTTCCTTGCTCGACCTGTTTGATTTTGTGCACTGTCCACAATACAGGTAATAATTTAAGGTCTCTGAATCTGGTGTCTAGCAATTGTCACACTACGACGCATACTTTCAAAGAGTATTATTCTCATAGAGATAGTCATTGAACAGATCAAGGGGTGTGCAGCAGTTTGTGCCTCCCGCGATTTGGACTATTAAATTAAATCTTATATTGAATCTCTCAGTCTGGTGCTCTGTAGAATTCATCCACATACTCATAAATTTGAGATTACAACACCGAGGATTCAGTGTAAGATTTTATACCTGTGTGACGTCTCCGTCTGGGGCATTATTCAAGTCAAAAAACAAGGAACCCCCAAGGAGCGTTACAATATAAACAGAAGTTGCTCGTTTAATAGTATAGGATAAGACATTTTACAATGCATGCTTAACATCAAATAATAAATGTTGAAAGTTGAGGAATACACGCAGTTTCACTGAGCAATAAAATAAATAAACAATTGCAATGATATATTATTTTATTACAACACAAATCAGCTGGAATCCTATTATACTAGTAGTTCTGTGAACAGTAGACCTCACGTAGTATTCTCATCCACAAGTACCTGATTGAAACTATAGACCTTAATTACATCAATAGACTGGCTTCTCCACACATCTGTGTAATCACTTGTCATCTGATTTATGATGAATAATTATATAGTCTGATTTTTAATCTAATATTGACGTATGAAGGAGGCTCCTTTTTCCTTTTATATTATCCTTGAAATGCAAAATTTCAAAAAACCTTGTATATATATCGACGCGCAATTAAAAAAGGAACATACCTGTCAAATTCAATGAAAATATATTACCGCGTTTCGCCTTAAATGTGCAACATTTAAACATTGAGAGAAATGCCAAACCGTCGACTTGAATCTTATAGACCTCACTTCGCTTATTACCCAACAACAATGGGAATGCATCGAAAAATAAGTACTGAATGTTGGGTTGTAGAGGATTCAATTCTCTTCAGTTTGATGTATAATTTCAACATTTTATAATAGAATGTGATTCCTTTTCCAATTGAAAAAGCTACTTTCTGACACTTCAAAACGTTTGTCCGCCATCTTGAATAGTTTGTAACACTGCTGATCCAGGATCAAACTTGTTTACAGTTGATGCAATCCAGTTTATTAACAGCAAACTACAATTCATTGTGAGCCAAATCAAGTTTCGGTATCATTGAAAATATTGAAACTGCAAAACTGTATACTGTTTGTATACTTTATACTTGTATAGTAGAATAATTGGAATTCGAATTTCAAACTACATTATACTATAGCTTTATGAGTAAATTTCAAACTACGCATACTATAGCTTTGTGAGTAAATTTTTCCTCCTAGATAAATGATTGTCTGAGTTTTTTGAAATTTTCCAGAGTAAACCGATTCAACTAACTCTTACGGTGAAGCAAAACCTGCTAGAGCATTTCAAGAGTATGATATACAATTATAAATGAAAAATAATGAGAAATGAAACAAGTATGTGTATGTTGTCTCCTTTTTTTACTTCAATGAAAATAAAATGTATAACCAATACAAATTAAATAATTGAGAACTAAGTTAAAAGCATACCTATTTCCTCTATTCAAAGTTACAATTGAAATGAAAATTATGAACATTGTAAAATAATACACAATCATGCTCAAGGTGCGTTTTCTTATTCAAAGGAAGAAGCTCAAAGTATGTTTTCTTCAAGTTTTAGAATAATTCGACAATATACAGGGTGTCCCACCAAGGTTGTAGCAGCCGTTGACCATAGATTCTACTCGACATTTCTGACAAAGAATGTTCAGTAAACTTCTTTCCTATCGACCTTAGTTTTCGAGATATATCGATGGTTAACGAATCTATGGTTAACGGCTGTTACAACCTTGGTGGGACACCCTGTATATTACGATAGTGGAGGAAATTATACAATTTTCAAAGTAACGAAATTTTTTATGTTTGTTTTAGACAAATAGAGCTCATGATCAATCATATCAATCAAAATTTCAGAGAAAATTAACATTGCAAAATATGACATTAAACACCTGCAACAGCTGATCCACTTCTAATAAACAACAATACAACAGCCCACAACAAACGGATCTAAATGAAAGCAATCAACAATGATTTATGTTTCTTATTAGTGAAGCAATTCATAAAATTGCAATTGCATGATTACAACCATGAATTTCATTAATAATCAGCACACTGCTTGAGCAGTGAACGTAATGCCACGCCTATTTTCACTCTTGACTTGTAGAACAATATTCACAATTTACAACCAGCCTCTATATTTATAAAACAAGAATAAAAGTAGAACAAGAGTGATGTTCAACAGCAATAGCACTACCTCTCATGTATTATTTATTCAATAGGCTAGACGGCAATTCGTTCAAGGCTGAATGCAATGGATTCATCTCTCAAAGTGTGCTCTGTCCATACTAGAACAATTTCTCATCGTCAGAGGCATGAAAGTTGTATGTGAGGCATGCAACTGATATTATTTTTCAGTTTAGATCTGGTTTCAAGCCCGAAAATGAAAATTACTATACAGATAAATATTATATTAATATAATAATTATATACAGGGTGTTTCAGAAGTAGTGTCGAGAATTTTAGGGTATTGTACCTGGATGCTAGGAGACTACAATTGTCATATTTGAAGTGTCCAAAACTCAGCGGTTATCCTTATAGCTGCCATTTTGTTTTTTTCATTTAAAAATTTTTATCTCAAGAACGAAATGTTGTATTGATCTGAAATTTGGCATGAATATTTATGCTATAAAGACTCAACTATAAAAAATAGAAAAAAATTTTTTCGTTGAAATTTTTCAAAATGGCGGCCATTTTAAATTTTTGATGGCGAATATCTCGAAAACCGTCCATTTTACAGAAAATTTACAAGAGACAAAAAAGTTAGCAAATTTTTTCACGATTCCAATGATACCTAATTTATTAAGATTGGTCGAAGAATAACAAAGAAATTAATTTTTTTCGTACTGCATGCATGACCACTTTTCACCATTTAAAGATCAATATTAATTTTTTTTATAATTTCATGAAAACCGTTCTTATTACAGAAATAAACAAGAATAACTTTCCTCCAAATTTTATTTTACATTGAAAAATATTAATTTCACTCAAATCGGTTCACTGATACTAATGCAGCAATTGCTCAAAATGCTGTCCTTCAACTTGATTACACAGTCTGCACCTTTCAATCATGGACCGTCGAACTGCTATAAAAGCATTTTCATCATCTTGAATGGCACCTGCTGCAGCAACCACTCTTGCCACAAGGTCTTCTTCGTTTTCTACTGGCGTGCTGTAAACAAGGTCTTTCATATGGCCCCAGAAAAAAAAATCTAAAGGGTTGAGGTCAGGTGAACGTGCGGGCCACGGTACTGGTCCACCCCGCCCAATCCACCGCTGACGATAGGTCATGTTCAGAAAGTCCGTAACAACATTTCCGAAATGAGCAGGGGCACCATCATGTTGAAACCAAATATTATATCTGTTTGCAAGAGGCACATCTTCCAAAAGTTCTGGTAGTATGTCTCTTAAAAAAGTAATGTACGTGGGAGAATTCAGACGATTAGGAAGAATGTATGGTCCAATCATGCGATTACCTAAGATACCCGTCCAAACATTCAGCGAAAATCTATGCTGATAACCACGCACTTTGACCTCATGAGGATTGTCTAAGGCCCAGACGTGACTGTTGCGAGAGTTGAAGATTCCTTCTCTTGTAAAGCTGGACTCATCGGTAAATAACACATTTTCTAGAAAATTTGGTTGGATAATGTCTTGCTGAAGAAACCAACGGGCACAGTTTACTCTTGGCTCATAGTCGCGTTCAACCAATGAGTGAACTTTTTGAAAGCGGAAGGGGTGAAGTCTTTCCTTGTTTAGTACACGCCACACAAAAGAAGCACTTGAATTGATTTGCTTTGCAACTGCTCTCGTACTCGTTCTAGGATTGAAATCGAATTTCTGCAATACTTCCTCTTCAAAAGCAACATTTCGAACTGCTCGAGGCCTACCAGCAATTACCCTGTTCCGTTCAAATGAACCAACTTCTCTCAGCCGATTGTGAGTTCTTGTGAACACCTTGTCGGAAGGGAGACGGCGGTTTGGAAATGCAGCTGCATACATTCTTCTTGCTTCGGTCGCATTGCCAAGAGCTGCTCCATACATGAAGTGAATATCGGTGTACTCCAGCGAACTAAATTCCATTACAATAATTAAATATTTGTGTAGAAGCAACGTAAGAAAATATTGAAACTGGAAATTTAAGATTGAAATAAGACCTAGGAAACGTGAGACTAAGAAATAGGAAGCACTACATCTGGCTCTTTACTTTTAATGAAACAACAATACTTTTACAAGACAAACATTATCATCTGAAAACCATTGTAAAATCATCTGTTTGCCCATATGGAGCCATACCGAGTTTCAAAGCTTCATCTTAAATACATCTGGAATTAAAAAATTAATATTGATCTTTAAATGGTGAAAAGTGGTCATGCATGCAGTACGAAAAAAATTAATTTCTCTGTTATTCTTCGACCAATCTTAATAAATTAGGTATCATTGGAATCGTGAAAAAATTTGCTAACTTTTTTGTCTCTTGTAAATTTTCTATAGAATGGACGGTTTTCGAGATATTCGCCATCAAAAATTTAAAATGGCCGCCATTTTGAAAAATTTCAACGAAAATTTTTTTTTTATTTTTTATAGTTGAGTCTTTATAGCATAAATATTCATGCCAAATTTCAGATCAATACAACATTTCGTTCTTGAGATAAAAATTTTTAAGTGAAAAAAACAAAATGGCAGCTATAAGGATAACCGCTGAGTTTTGGACACTTCAAATATGACATTTATAGTCTCCTAGCATCCAGGTACAATACCCTAAAATTCTCGACACTACTTCTGAAACACCCTGTATAATATTTCCTGCGCTCAGGTAATTAAACCTCTGCAGGAATTTTTTCTTCTCATATTCACTAAATTATATGTTCTGCAAATGATTATACAGTATTAAACCAGTTTGTATTTACACTACTGTAGTGTGAACTATTTTTGGAAGAATAAATTATTTTGATTTCATTTGTTATTCTAACGTAAAATCTAAAACAACATTCGATTGACAGCGGAATGCTTATTGGACTTGAATACTTTTGTAAGACCAAAATCTTATTATACTCAATACTGCAGGCTTTTGAACAAGCTAATACAATACATGAGGGAGAGTCTCTCATGATTTATTAGATGAGTACCTATCTCTTACGACAAGATTTCATTTTTAATCGATAATTGAAATAAATTAATATCAAGTGCTTACATAGCTACTCATAATTCTGATTACTGCTGACAATAGAAAGAATAAGAATAAATAGACTACAATAATATTATATTATGATAATAGACAGACTGTATGTACAACAAATTAGTTTTGGATCACCATCCAAAGAAAATCTACAGTTTTGAAAGGCATTAAGGAGTTTTATTTCTTGTAAATCTTCAAGTATTCACATTTCAAAAAGTTGCAATACAATTCCACTAATGACTTGTTCCAAGACCAAGATGGACCTCAATTTATTAGAACTATGAGTATGATATATATTACACATTTCAAAGTAAACCCGATTCTATCGGGGAACTTTTTACTTAATCACATCTTTAATGTGATTGATCATTCATTTGCAATGAAAATTCATATTTTGTTGAAAATTATATCGGAGAAGAAAATCAGTTTTGTTACAACATAATGAGACTCTGTAAATAAAAAATCAATTGAACGTTGAATTTTAACGGCAATTCTAATTTATTCATGTACCCTTTCCTTAGCTCATAATCGTCTTTCACTTTTTGTAACACCTGATTCAGTTAACACTTTAGTTAACAATATCCTTATCATTACTGATTTAAAAATGCCCTCTCATTAATTTCCGAATTAGGCAATTGCATTGTGCGCATCTGATGGGCAGGCGTACCTCCTACAGCACGAGTCCCCCCACTGCTTCGAAATAGATGGGTATTCTAAGGCCTCGACTGCAACATTCTATGCATCCTGCCCAGTGCCCACATGGTACTGCCATTCTGGTTGCCTTGTTTGTTAAGCAATAACTGCATTGCGGATAAGGAGCTATGTGTTCGGAAGTAGCCTCCCAGTCCTCCTCCAAATCCCTCTCCAACTCCCGCAATTGCCGCTCAACAAAATCTTGCGGTGGACAAGAATGAATGGAATTTATATCCAGGCGAATCTTCTCCAGCCTATAATTTTCCAGATTTGGGCCTGCATATAGTTCTGGAAATTAGAAAAAATGTGATTTTTCATTTAGTTTATATCCTATCAAATCGAAAAAGATTAAGGTACACCAATTTCTAAATTTCTACACGTTTCAAGGTCCCCTGAGTATTGGTTTGTGTATGTGTGAGTGTGTGTATGTTTGTAAGAGGGGTCATACGGGGTGAATTGTGATGAAGCACAACACGAAGCGGGGAGCGGCCGCTTCATACCTCAGTGTGCACACGTAAACACGTATTGTAAACACGTTCACATCAAATCAGAATCAGCTGACTTGAAGGCTATTTTACAGCCCTAGGGCCGTAAAAATTTTACCGGCCTGGTCAGAAAACAATCACTTTCGGCCTCCATATGACGCAAGAAAACCAGCTCATTACATCCAAGTGGGGCGAAAAATTATTTTTTAATTTTAGTGAAAACACTAAAGGTGTTTTCAATAATTTCCGATAGTTGATTGAAGCAGTTGAAGAATGTATAAAACAATAACTGAACTTGTGAGAGGTAGAATCGTGTACATTTCAAGTCTGATTGAAAGCTTTCAATTTGAAATAATTCTCTATTCAGTAGTGATAGTTGTGATTCAAGTTATGCCGGTATAAAGGTAAAGAGGAAAATATACCTCTTCATGATCCAATTATACGTTTCCATGAATTACACTCAGTATTCTAGTGCCTGCTTCATTATATATACTTTTATGATGATATAAAGATTAAGAAAATATGAAAGCATTCATTTTACCTTCGACTGCAATGTTCTCAACCAGCTGCTGTGGAGGAGAGGCTGGCTGCTGCAACGCCACATTGACGTCTGGAACATTGGATTACCAATTTACAAAAAAGCTTTACAAAAAATAAATATAAGTATATCCTACTACACTTAATCTAAGATACATACATAAAAATTAATAATTAACATCTGATGTCAATTTATTTAATTAGAAATAACGAAATTATATCCTTTTTACTTTCCTTGCCCTATTACCATATTAACATTCTCACCTACAATTGAAAATAAGCTTGAAATTCGAGAAAATGCGATTATCTAATTGCAAACTGTTGGCAACTGTTGATTCTATTAAATCATTCACTATGAAGAGATAGGAGACCTCGTATGTCTCAAGCGTTATTGTCCTGTCACCAGCTGGCTCAGATCTTTGTTTATAAGTAGACTTGAGGTGCGCGTGCACTCTAGCGTCAGGTGATCAATTTTCAAAACGGCAAGGAAAGTTGTGTGAGTGCGCCACACCAGATTTTTCATGATATTATAAATAACAGTTATTAAATGAAGATTCAATTCATGCTCACATGCATGAGTACAGTGGGTGAGGCAAAAACACCGGCAGAAGGAAGATTCCGTGTGCGCCAGTGCGAGTCGTAAAATCAACTTAATCATAGTAATATATAAACTTGAATTTAGCGTAGTTGAAACTGTAATTGAAAGCATCGTTTTACCTTGAACCGGCCGCTGTTGCCTTGCATAGGGCTGCTGGCGTCTTCGTTGCCGTCTGGCATTGGCTGCCGCTAATCGCCGTCTAGGGGGGGCAACCTCCATCGCCACCTCTTCTGCGGCTACCGGCAACATCCAATCGATGTCAACGGCTATGTCGTCCGCTCTTGGCGTCTATTCAAAACTATAATATTATCTGCACAGTGGCCCACTTTCATGAGAAACTGAATGACCGTGATTCGGCCAGCTGTGAGACGTGACATGGCCGATCTAATGTCCTCTGTGACATTGTCGCTATGTCTCCTTCTCCTAATTTCTTGAGGATCCTCAGCTCGGTTGATCCTCTGAAGATTGCAGAAGGCCGTATGCTCTACTGTTCGTAGCTTTCCTGGAATAGATAATTAATACTACAATCCCATACTATTAAACGAGCAATAATTATGCACTTATTCACCTACTGTTATCCGTTTCTTATTTAGTAATTTGAATTGCACATATTGTAATTTATAATGTCTACTGTCTATTGAATAATACTGCTTGCTCAAACTGTCACCAAAACTCAGACGCATAGTCATATTGGGGGAATTCCACTCAATCAATTTTGCTCTTTTATACTATTCTATAAGTACTATGTAAATTTTATTTTGTTACGAATTTTTTATGCTTTTGTAAATACAAACAATGCTTTTGTAGTTGAAACATGGATTGCATATATCAAATGTTCATTGTGCGTGAATCACTTAGTCATAGAACACGATGCACATGAGAAAAGCGAGTAGTAAGTAAAATTCAAATGTATTCAATGTTCTTGATTGTTTAAAATGAACCGCTGTGCTTCGTTACTCACTTATGAAATTCCATACGTCGAGGTTAATGCCGAAAGCTTCCAGTAATCTGGAGTGGAAACTCTCAAGATGATTATTCGTTCTCCTTGGAGCCTCGAACGTTGAGAGGGTTTCCACCCCCACTACTCCAACCCAGAACCGCCTTATGTAGTCAACAAGGTTCCTCAATCGCTGATCGAGGTTTCCCTCCAGTATGTAATTGTTGACGGCATCAAGGCCTTCAACAACTCCATATCGTATGGAGTCCATAGGGAGGTACTCGTCGATCATGGGGGGGCCCTGGGTGTGGTGGTAGATGTGGAATCGCCATCAGCATCTTCACCACCCTTTTTGTTTCATCATCCTCAGCACGAATAATAGCTAAGAGGCCTTGTGCCACTGCATGTTTCCATATATTCTGAAAAATTATTCTGAATATTAC
This sequence comes from Nilaparvata lugens, assembly GCF_014356525.2. Classification (NCBI taxonomy): domain Eukaryota; kingdom Metazoa; phylum Arthropoda; class Insecta; order Hemiptera; family Delphacidae; genus Nilaparvata; species Nilaparvata lugens. The sequence goes on from NC_052504.1 coordinate 57,026,387, forward strand.
CTAAGATTTAGAGAGTCATTCCAATCTAAGCTAGCATGCAAGAGAAAGAATATTAAGAATTACTATTCACTCAGGAATAAAATTCACCCAAGCCATATCAATAGCAATTGATTTTCCCAGTTACTCTTTTACAAAACTGATTTCTTAAATGTGTGCTTCATTTTTTGTTTCTTGAATTCACCACAACTTCCATCCATTTCAAATAATGTGTCCAATATCCAGTAATATCACTTCGAGGTGCGGCCACACTGAAAGCTATCTGCGATCACAGTAACACAGTACCGCATCACAGTAACAGTTGGTGGTGATAACACAGTCATTGAATAATATCAAACAACAATAAATATCATAAACGTCACGTCGTCGTCGGATCATACAACAAGTAGGCCTACCACAGTAATTGTCATGTTATTGTTAGGCCTGTCTCAATAGCCATTGAAGGTGCAAGGACCTATAGTAACTGGTAATTTACCAAGATAATTTACATATACCTACATCGTTAGTAGCTACGACACTTTAGAAACACTTACTTGGCGAAAGTGGAACCAGCATCCCTGGTGCCTTGCCTCCGGGAACACCTCCCTGACTGCGTTGACTAGAGCCATTTCAAAATCTGTTGTCACAGTGGCAATATGCCACTGTAGGAATCTCTCTCTCAAGAGCGCCAGCACACTCCGGTAAGTTGCTTCAGTTTTTCTTAACATAAAGAAAAATGCTACTGGTACAGCCTAAAACACGCATAAGCCTGTCACTAATATTGTTTCAACAATATTAAAATCTGAGTCTATTCTAAATCTAAGAATTAGACAATGTGAAAACAACTGTTAACCTTTAAAATGAATAATGCCATTAAAAACAAAGATTAAATCTACTTAAAAAATACACCAATTATTTTTTGAGAAATATTTAAGTCTTTGCTGCCTAAAGATCTATTTTAGCGTCGAGGCATGTTGACTCCAGCTGCAGAATCAGTTAAAAATGAATATTAACATCGTATTAATCTCAATTAATAATTTTTTTTCATTAGGTTGAATACATGATAATTATCAGATTATGAATTGTGTTTGCATCATATCCTGCATGATATCACGATTTTTATAATGGGACAGAGTCAACCCAAGTTTAAACTAAAAGTGACCTTCGTTTTATTTAACTACCTATAGTAACAGAACCCTAACCAGTTCAACTATGGATATTACAGATATACCAATTGAAGTACCTATATCATAGAAAGGCCAAAGTAATATGTTCTTAGATCTCAGCGATATCATGTCTTTTAGAAACTAGTTTTCCAATGCCACCCTGTCAAAGTCACCCCGGTCGATGGTATTTAAAAGTATTTATTCTTAAAAAAAAACTGATATAAACTTACAATATCCATGTGGAGAACATGAATTGAAAAGAATTGCTGTATTCTTTCTGGTCGTCTGGGAACGATTTTAAATGTGGCATCCATCAGGAGGTGGGAGGCCTCTGCTGGATGCCGCCTGAGGTGATCCAGGATTCTCTTGCTGACAAAACCATCAGCAACTACCTCCCCATCCGCACCCTTTATCGCCTCATTTATAAAGAACTCCGTCCCCATCTCTGTGGACCGCAAAGCCTCACGGCCCACTCGACTTAGTTCTTCCCTCATGTCTTCAAGGGTGATGCGCGGCTGAGTAGCCACTCTTATTCTATTCATTGCCCTCCTGGCATTAATTGTTGAAATGGAGTAGGAAGCTTCAGGATCTCTGAAAAAAGTATTCATTTCATTATTTATATACTGTACGGTAAACTAGGGTACAGAACATAACACAAAACAGTCAGTGTGTTTACTTCCAAAGAGCGATTTCTAGTTAACGATTTTGGGGGATAGCAGTCCAGTGAGCGATCCATTGTTCAGAATAACAGTAAGGATAGGCAGACGCTATGAATGTGAGGACTCGGGTGTCATTAATCATTAGGGACAGTGACGGAGGAAGGCCTCAAGCGCCAAAAATGGATAGTGTCAAGTTCCTTTAGAAGGATCTGGCTGGTGATTGTGGATAGGGCTGTTGAAAGTGCAATAAATCGGTGCCCCTTCATCAAGGCGCATCGTTGCCCTTGCCATGCACTTCCTTTTCAACTTTTCTGCACACTTCAACATTCTATAACAGAGAGTAATGACCACACTGAAATAATAAGTATTAGAGAGAGAAACAAGAGGCTTCAATGTAGTATAACTATTTATAATGATAACCGGGAAATCGTTATAATCGATTTGAAACAATTCTGTGAGTGTGAAATTGATGCTATTATATAGATTTACTATCTACTACACTCAACATTCACAATAAATTGGTGATTTAAGATAATTCTGGCAGCCGTCGCTGAGCGCCAAGTTTAACATGGGGTGAAAAACTTGTCAATCGACAAGCTTCATAGTAGTAGGGCTTCTGAAAAATGGCTATATTCATATCACGCAGTTTTTGAGAGGCTTTCATTTGATGTGAATATCAACTCAATATGATAAGTGGTGACTTTTCACTTGCTAAAAAATAACTTTAATTTTCATAAGAGAATCGTCAATTTGGTGAAAACGATTAAGCTATGATGATTACAAAGTTGTTTTTTATTAATGGATACTGAAATCGAAAATTGCTCAACATTTCCAACGTCTCCTTTGTGATTCAAAAGTTTGAAACACGAATATTTTATTTCTGGACATTGTTAAAAAAGAAAGTTTATAAATGCCTGCAAAAACTGCATTTAGCAGGCCTGCATATAGTTCCGGCGTTCTCCGAGGGAGGGTAGCACTGCTGAGAAGAGAGAGAGAGTTTGAAAGGAGGGATATCACCTTCCTTTTCTATTCAGAAGGGCAGATAGCAGGATAACAAGTTTGAATTTCTATACCTTCCACCAAAAATAGACCGATGAGTAGAAAATACCTACTGAGAGAGAGAGAGAGTTAGTGAGTGTGTGAGCGAGGGGGTAGAAAACCACTATTGTTCATTCACAACACTTTATAAACTGGTTGAGAAATTTCGTCTTTCAAGGGACTTCGACTGTGTTCTGTCTTTTGCCTTGTTGACTACGAATAGGAAATCATTTTTCACGAAAAATAGCAATTTTCAAGATGAAAATAGGAATTCATTTTTTAAATATTTTTTCACGAACACTCTGAAGACTAGACAGACAGTCATTCAGACAAAAGAAAGACATTTCAACAATCAATTTGTTAGGGTCATCTGCAGACATGTGTGGAGGGTTGATGGTCTTGTATTTCCACTTCCATGCACTCACTCCTTCCCAAACGCTCTCTCTCATAGCGCTCTCATTTCACACTCAGAAAACTGTACTGTTTTCAGCTTTACACTGGTTATTACCTCAAATCACCTCGCACTCTTTCGCAGTGGTAGTAGAAACCCTGCCCGTCTCCGTAGACGATGGTGCCTGCTCTTCTGCCCGGATATGCGGTAGAGGGCACTGGCGGCTGGTCATCCACAGCAAATACCAGATCAGCCATTCCTGAATCATACATTTTTCATATTTACTTTTCCCTATAATAGGGTTGATCAATTTTTCTACTCACATTCTCATTAAAAATGAAAATCATGTTCGCTAACTTGATCTTCAACAATATGGAAATAGAATTAATCAACAAAATATTACATCTCAATTATAGAAATTATATAATCTTATTTAATAAATATATCATAATTGAAATATTTTTTTTTACAAATAAAATATGCTTTATTTTTAACAAGAATGAACAGTTATCTATAGAGGGCAGTGGCAAGGCGGAGAATCGGCAGCACTATTTTCCTATCCTTCTCCACTGGCATTATAACGTGAATAGAAATTTAAAAAATAATAATTTTTTCCAACTTTATGCTTCGACCTATTACGTCATTCCTATAGGCCTATTACGTCATTCCAAGTGAATCACTTGAAAATTACATAAGTCGAAACATGAAGAGAACATAAATTTGAAAAAGGGTATAATGTGATTATTAATTTTTCATAAAAATACAAGTGGCCCTCAAAAAAGAAACGTAGTAATCTTGTGTAGCAGTAAATATCAATGAAAACTTGAAAGTGAACTATTGATTGATTATAAGTCATAGAATCAACAGTTGAATTTTGAACAGAATATCGTCCAGTAAACATTTTCACAAGACCAAAATTGATATCATCCTTTCAATTTAAATTTTCGAACAAATCTTTATATTAAGCAGTCCAATTTATGATACACAACTACACTTCAAAAGACAGTACAAACTGCACGAGTTGCAGAATAGGAATTCAATATTTTGCATTTGACTAAGTACCGGTATTTACAAATGCATTATGAAAATTATAAAAGTAGACTCTGTTTAATTTAAAAATTCATTCCAGCTTTCAGCTTTATGTATTTAATGTAATGAGCCTAATATAAATTTCTTACATACTGGAACACGGTGGGTACCCACTCGGACGACAAACCACTCGTAATCTTAAAATCTTTAAATTCGTATTTGCGCGCCTTTTTTGGAGAACGAAGCTTGGAACAAGGGATTCATAGAGCTACATATTTTGAAAGCAAATTATTCCACCTGGAGCGCTGAGAGCTGCCTACGTCATGGATTAGCTATATATAGTTTCTTTACAATGTCAACAGAGTGGTAAATGGTTTGTTTACAAAGTCGTCCGAGCGCTCCGTCGTCCGAGTGGCTGTCTCCCGGCTAGAACCATCAGGTGATCAGCTGTTCAAAAGCGTACACTTCAACCCGTGTTTACATTGAAAACCCTATGTTGAATGGAATTTTTCGTGAATAAACGTTAATAATTCAACTGATATCACTTTTTTGGAATAATGACTTATTTTATTTTTCCAATTCAAATTTTAACCTACATCATAAATTTCAAGGGTAGTAATCATTGAATTATATTAATATTTTTAGTTATTGGTTAACCAATTTGTAGGTTACATGTTTCAAGATAGCTTATTCAAATTCAAACTTACTTATTTTACAAAAGTATTAAGTTTAGCCAAGTCATGGTTTATAAATAAGAATTATCATGTTATTGATCAACAATAAATTATAAAAACATTGTTGATAATCTAAATTAGTTTCTTTTTAAACGAATTTAAGTACGATGTATTTACGGGTGCGCTCAACGCTATTCTGGAGTTTAAGACTAAATTAATTATTTTTTCAAAACTTTCAAGTAAAAAAGTGTTGATTTTGAATCGTGTAGGATAAATATTACATTTATATATTATCAAAGCTTTTTTAGACTTGAGGATTCATAGCTTGCATACATTTAATAGAGAATGAGTTACAATTTATAAAATAGCGTACCCTGGTAGGTCTACAAAATTAACTGTATAGTTTAACACCGTAATTTTTTTATTGACATTATGACATTTACAATCATGAATAATATTTCAATTTAACTACTGTATATACCTATACTTTCTTCAAAGTTTAGAATCATTAAAACTGCTAGTAGTGTTTTGAATTACGGTATGTGTTTCCTCTGATCCCACAACCGTGGCTAATTAATAAAGCAGAAGTTATTTAAGATCGTGCTGTAATTCGAATAGCAGAGCTTCAAAACTGAATGAAGTATAAACATATCAGTTTTTTGACATTATATTTTATATTAATATATATTAGGTAGAAGCACAGAGGAAAGAAACACTACTTATGCTTATTCCGTGGTAGAAGTAAAATGACACTCATTCTTTTACCCATTAATCTATTTACTCACCCGGATAAGTAAGAAAGTCGTGTTTCAGTTGATTCGTTGTTGATTATCCATATTTTTTACCAATGCAATATTATTACAAAGTATATTGTATTTTGATAACTTTAAACTGAAAAAACACATTCTTTTGATGTAACGACGACCGTTTAGTGCTGGTGTGTTGTACATTCTCAAGCCGAACAGAAGCTCGAAACGGTAGTCGCCACACCAAAAGAATATGAGTGTTTTTTCACTTTAAAGCTGTTATCAAAATGAAATATAGTTAATGTTCAACCTTCTAGAGGCGCACTAAGACACTACCTCCGTAAACACAGAGGTGTACTGACTGAGACCGTAATTGAAAAAATCTGGTGTGGTACACTCACACAACTTTCCTTGCTCATTGAACTATAAGCCTCATTCTTAAAGGAGAATGATTTAGGGGAATAACATAATGACAATTGGCGGCAACATAATATTTGAAACTACGATCAGACTTCTGTATATGTGCATAATTGTTTTCAAAGTACTTTTTCCTTTGTGTAAATTGTGAAATTCGATATTTTTTAAAAGTCATCAAAACAGCTGTTTTACAGATGAAATATCTCGACTATGTGTTCTTTTTATGAACTGCTCTACCTACCTACCTTATGCACGAGAAGGAGGCTACAAAGTCCATTTCTCAAGGATGGGGTGAACCATTACCTCCGTAAACAAAGCCGTAGTGCATTTGTGTGACGTCAGCACAGGTAGGGCTCCTACACCAATAAAAATTCGTTGATTTCAGATGATCTATATCAGCTAGAGTTTCTATTGGTGTAGGAGCCCTACCTTTGCTGACGTCACACGAACGCACTACGGCTTTGTTTACGGAGGTAGTGGGTGAACCCCACATTAGTTTTCCAGAAATGAGACTCATTCCAGTTAATAGAGCAGATAAATGACTATACAGGGTATGAATTGAAAATAATCAGTCGAGTCATTTTTGAGAAAATAGTGGAAAACATGGTTTTTTAGTGATTATCCGCCATTTTTCTCAATAATATTACGGAGATCCTGAAATTTTCCCAGAAATAAGACTCATGTCAGTTGATAGGGCTTATAAATAGCTATCCATGGTATAAATTTGAAGAAAATCGTTAGAGCCGTTTTCGAGAAAACCGTGAAAAACATGGTTTTTTAGTGATTATTCACCATTTTTCTCAATAACATTACGGAGCTCCTGGAATTTTCCCAGAAATGAGACTCATGTCAGTTGATTGGGTTTATAAATAGCTATCCATGGTATAAATTTGAAGAAAATCGTTAGAGCCGTTTTTGAGAAAACCGTAAAAAACATGGTTTTTTAGTGATTATCCGCCATTTTTTCCGCCATCTTGAATTGAATTTTATTGAATAATTTCTTATTGTCGGATCCTCATGGTATAAGGACCTTAAGTTTAAAATTTCAAGTCAATCGGTTAATTAGGAATGGAGTTATCGTGTTCACAGACATACACATACACACACACACACACACATACACACATACACACACACAGACCAACACCCAAAAATCATGTTTTTGGACTCAGGGGTCCTTGAAACGTATGGAAAACTTGAATTGGGGTACCTTAATTTTTTTTGGAAAGCAATACTTTCCTTACCTATGGTAATAGGGCAAGGAAAGTAAAAAAATTCAAAGATGGCCAATACGGTATGCGCTTTTTCAAGAATTGACAGAAAAATGTTGAATACAAGTTCAGTTAAAGGGTCTAGAAATTCAAAATAGCTAAACCTTATTGACTTCTATATCGCTCAGAATAGGCGATTTTTTTGCTCTTACCAGCGTTTTCTTAGCTTTTTAAAAATTCAAGAGAGAATTCTTTCGTTTGGTACAAAATTTCAGGTAACTTGAGGTGTATTAGTTATGTAGGCTATTGCAGGGCCTAGAAGGTGTGCTAGATATTGGCGTTTCCAGTGTTTATCTGTGTTTTATCAGCATTTTTAAAACCTAATGAGCAGAAAATGTTCAAATTTTATACAATTTTTTAGCATAATATGAAATAACAGTTCAAGGAATGAAATGACAAATTTATAGCAACACTGAATTGGATTATTAATTGCGCTATAATGATACCTCTGCCATTTAGCATATAATCTTAACTCAGCTGGGGGACTCTAGCCTTTGAATGTTAGAAGAGACCATCATAAATATTAATATAATTTGTGCAAGAGCGCGCTTAATTATGCATAACCAAGCTTGCAGACGAGAAACGTACAATATCTGAAAAGAGCAAGAGGAACACTCACACTGTAAGCATGCACTTGGTTGCGTTCAGTGTGAACGTGTTTCAATAGCATTTTTCAAATTTTGTTTTTCGGGTCATGCATGATTCGACGAAAATTTGCACATACCCATTCAATGTGATCATACCCTTATTCTCATGTTTCAGGATATTATTCATATTATTACTTTTGTGACCAAGAATAAATCTTTCAAGTAGTATCCTACCAGAGCGTCAATAAACATAGCATTGGTTCATTAGCACTATTGAAGAATATGTACATAGATTTTTCATGATACAACATGGTCTTACATATTATGATATAAATACAAGAATTCTGATATCTCACTCTACAACAAATTATTATTTACTCTGTATCGATCAGCCATAACCCATAAAGAACACTACTTACCGGTACTTACTTCCGATGAGTAAGATGTATTCCTCACGGTCTTGGAATGGGGAATCGTCAAATTTCAAATTGTGTCAAATTCTGTTAAGAGTAGAAACAGATTAGATAAAAATGATATGTAAGTTACTGGATCAGGCTGAATATTAAAATCCTTCACTGAGTAAGCTAGCAGTATAATCATTGATCACATATTTTCGTTTATAATAATATTGTTAGAAATACCTTACTGTATGTTCTGTTTTAATACTAAAGATAACCAACACTGCAAAAGTTTTCTATTTCAAGCCATTCTTTTTATGATTTGAGAAGAATTCTTATTCCAATAGTGACTTATATAATAAAATGAGTGATAGACTACCTATTTACCTTTTCAAAAAAATTATGTTTTATCTAAAAATTCCTCAAATCTAATAAAGCTATAAATATTAGCATACTACAAAAGCTGTGATTGTAATTCCTCTCGTAGAAATTGAGCAATACTGTAATCAAAATTGAAAAAAACAATAGGTAGACCTAATTCAAAGCTCAAGCAACTCAACTTTACACTATATTTTTTGACAATAATTGAAATACGTGTTGAATTTGAAAAAGCTAATTTAAAACAAGGCTAACCTACAAATTGGTTAACCAATAACTAAGAATATTAAGAGAACTCAATGATTACTACCCTTGAAATTCATGATGAAGGACAAAAAATGTATTGGTAAAATAAAATAAGAACCTTTTTTTCGAAAAAGTAGTTATCAGTTGAATTATTAGCGTTTATTCATGAAAAATTCCACTCGACATAGGGAATTCAATGTAAACACGGGTTGAAGTGTACGCTTTTGAACAGATGATCGGCTGTATGTTCTGGCCATGTAGATCTTTAGTAGGCACTGTCTATACTAACTGGAACGCTACAATGCTAAGCTACAGCCAAAAGTGTGTAAGGCGGAGTGAGTGAGACAGGCCTACCGTGTTGGATTCCCTTCTCTCTCGTACTCATACATTAAAGCAGGTTGTTGCAGCTCTTGAGTACGATTATTCATTTTTAAAGTTGAAAAACGGATTTGAATGAGTATTAGGGCTATCAGTATTAGATCACAACCTTTTCTCTTAAATATTGTGATGTATTTGTCGTAAAATGCGTAGAATTGAATAAAAATACGACCGAGAAATGGTGATGTATTGTGTTGCATTTGGATGCAAGAATGGGCATGTTAAAGGAAATAAAATAGGCTACCATTTCACAGTTAAGTCAAACATTTTTAGTCTATTGATTAATTTGAAGAAACCTTTTTGTTTTACAGACATTTCCAATATATTTTTCTTGTTACTTACTTACTTACTTGTTACTTGTTGTAGTCTTCTCCATGGTCGTTGACCTGGGAATCGTCAAATTTCTTCCCAATCAATGGGGATTCACGGTCGGTGATGCCGGTATGCATGGTCGTCTATGAACTCTGCCAATGCATAGTAGGGTCTCATGATCAAGTAGTTCTTCAGACTTCTAGTAAAGGCACCGTAGTCCTGAATTGCCTTAAGCTCCTTGGGCAGAAGGTTGAAGAGTCGGGCCCCAGAGTAGGCCGGCGACCTGCTGAATTTTGTAAGCCGGTGCTGCTGGAGTTCAATGTCAGCTCCATTTCTTGTGTTGTGGGCATGTCTATTTCCCCTCAATTCTGGGCTACTCCTCACAGCCAGGGTTGTTACTTCGTATATGTAGAGTGCGACAACTGTGAATATGTTATGCTGGATGAAGAGCGCCTTGCAGTGGTCCATCATATCTCTTCTTAGGATAGTTCTCAGGGCCCTTTTCTGCAATCGCAGAACTCTATCAATATTCGTCTGGGCTGCAGACCCCCAAGCCACAATGCCGTACTTTAAATGAGACGCAAATAGAGAATGGTAAGCCATGAATGCAGTTTTCTCCTCTGTGATATTTCGGATCCTTCGGATTACAAAGATGGCAGATGACAGTTTTTTGCAAAGCAGTTCAATGTGGTGCTGCCAGTTGAGGTGACCATTGATCAGTATGCCCAGGAATTTAGTATTTGTCTGTGCTGGTATGCCTATGTTTGTTTGGTCCTCAATGTTTCTATTTTTTTGGGGTGAAGCGAATGTGAACTGTTTTATCCTTATTTATGGTTAGATTCAGTTTTTTGCATATTTCGTTTGCTTTGTTGAGTGTTGTGTCCACCACGTCTTCGGTGTGTTCATGCTTTTTATATGGTATTAAGATAGTGGTGTCGTCTGCAAAGAGAATACAGTTCTTCCTATGGTCGATTTCTGTGGGGAAGTCATTTATATAGATCAGAAATAGTAGTGGCCCCAGTATTGACCCCTGAGGAACACCTTTATAGACCGTCCTTAGAGAGGATCTGTTGCTTATTATGCTGTTTTTCTTCTGATGGTTGATTTCAACATATTGCTTTCTATTCAGGAGATAGTCTTCCAGCCATTGTAGGGCTCTCCCTTTGATGTTCAATATCTTGAGCTTTCGTTTCAGCAGGCCAAGGTCAATGGTGTCAAATGCCTTCTGGAGGTCAATCAGAAGACCTGAAACAGTTTTACCCTCCTCCCAGTGTTTGCTGATGTTGTTACATAGTTCGGAGATCGCTGTAACTGTTCCAAGGCCCCTCCTGAATCCATGTTGGTGTGCTGAAAGTAGGCTGTTGTTCTCAAGGTATGCAATAAGTTGGTCATATACAGCTCTTTCAATCAACTTTGATGTGATAGGCAAGTTAGCTATGGGCCGATAGTTCTTTGCATTCAACCTGTCACCTCCTTTGAATTTGGGGAAAATTTTTGAGATTTTCATGCTCTGTGGAAAAACAGCCTGGGAAATTGATGCATTTACTATGTCAAGGAGTGGCAGCTTTAGTTCATGCTCACAATGTCGAATTATCTTGCCAGTGATATCGTCGTGTCCTGATGAGTTATTAGGTTTGAGATTTCTAAGGAGTTGCTCTAACTTGGCCATTGGAATGGTTTCGAATTTCTTGAGCTCCTGTTTATTATTTGCCAGGTGGATATGGTCAGAGGTATTTTCAGAAGCAGTCTCAGAGGGTGGCTGCGTGAAGGCAGAATTGAGGAGGTTGCTAACATGATATGGATCAACTATCATTTTGTTAGTTTTCTTGAGTCTTAAGTTGTCCATTTTTCCCAACCCGCTTCTGTTTCTTTCCTCATTTATTATCCTCCAGAGTACTCTGGTTCTGTTATCAGCTAGTTGGATTTTTTTGTTAATGTAAGATTTTTTCTTTCTTTGGATGTCCTGTTCATAGATTTTCTTAAGTTTTATAAAGTTCTGCTTATCCTCTGGTGATCCTGTAGTAATGAACTTATTATTGGCCTGATGTACTTGATCCTTTAGAGCAATGGTATTGTTGTCCCAGAACACGTTCTTAGTTGATGTAATTTTCTTTGGTTCTCTGGGCATTGCTTCATCTATGTTGAGGCGCAGGATCTTTACAAAGTTTGATTATTTATCCTCTATCAAGTCCTGGTTTATAACCTGTTCCCAGTCAGTCTGACTGAGTCTGTATTTTAGTTTGTGTAGGTTATTTTTTGAGTAGTTTCTGGCAAATTTGAACATTACTCTCCTGGGTTCTGTTTTATGCTGAATCTGGCAGAGAATTGAATTGTGGTCGGATATCTGGTTTTGGTAAACAGTGACTTTGATGTAATCAGGTGGCAGGCTGTGGTAACATTCGTCAAGGCTTGTGGCTGAAGTAGGTGTTATTCGAGTTGCGGGCAGTTTGTGAATGAAACATCCATGCTGATTCAGTGTGTTTTTCAGCTCTTTATAGCTTTTTCCATCAGTTTTCAGGGTATCTATGTTGGTATCTCCCAGTATTACTATTTCGAAATTTTTTGAGGAGTATTGGTGCAGCAGGTTTCCCATTTTCTCCAGATAGTCCTTAAGCGTTCCAGGATCAGGTGATCTGTAGGTGCCTACCACTATAAGGTTGGTTTTCTTCAGTTGAATTTTCAGAAGTATTGTCTCAAATGTCCGTTCAGAAGGCTGGAGTGATTCTTCAGGTATGATTTCATCTATTTTTAGGTTTGTATTATCCTGTTTGTACATGGCTATACCTCCCCACATGAGGTGTGAGCGGCAGAAGTTTGTTGACAAAGTGTAGCCTGGAATGTGTGTACTAAGGAGCTCCTTCTTTCGCAGGCCATGCTCAGAGAGGATGACCAGGTCGGGAGAATACAGGTGAAGTTCAATCTGCAGTCTATCAAGTCTCTGTTGTAGTCCTCTTTGGATATTTAGGTGGTAGATCTTGAGTTTCAGGTCCTTTGTTTTGCTATTCTGTCCTTCCCTTCTGGATCTCATGTGGTCTGTATTTTCATTTGGTTGTACTGTATTGTTGTGTGTTTCGGCAAAGCTATTTGAATTCTGTCTGGGATATTTTTGGATGTCTTTCTGTTGTTGCTACTCTGCAGAATGGACTCCCGTGGTAATGTTTGTAGCTTGTTCTTCCTTCCTCAAAGGCCTTTTAGTCTCTTCCGGGTTAATGTGGACTCTCGTGACAATATTCGCGCTCTCAATTTCGGGATCATCAGCATCTCTGCCTTCGTTCTTCCCCAGCTGCAGGGCGTTGCATATAGCAGCTACCAGGATGTTTTTACCGTCATTGTTAAGGTGTGTGCCATCCCAATCTAGGTGCTGCCTATATTGATCAGTTTATTTGACCAAAAATAAAACAAATTTGGTTATATTCCTAGTATACGGTGATAGTTAATTCTATGCTAATTGAAAATTTAGGCCTACCTTATAGCATCTAAAATAAAGAAACATAGTTGAAGAACAAATTAATCCTTATTCAAAAAAGAATAGATACAAATGATTAATAATTCTGTGTTATCATCATGAGATGACATAATTTATTTTAGGTATGGTACCCTACCTACTTTTATTTGAAAAATATGATATTGCTATCAGCTGAATTGTGATTAATTTTTGAAACCTTCCTGTTTCAAATAAATAATAGTTCAATTTACAATAATTATAATAATTATTTAGCATATTTTACTGTTTGCTTATCATATGGTCATAATTATAATACAATCAATATAAATATGTTTCTTCATAGATTTCTTTGCATCATTTCTGAAACTCCCACACTTACATTATTTGAAATGTTATCAGAATGCCTAATTTATTGCTATCATTACATATTCAATAATCCTGTATTATTGAATCAATCATCATGAGTCCACATAATTCATTCTATTTACCTACTTTTATTGTAAAAAATATGAGATTGTTATCAGCTGAATTGTAATTAATTTTTGAAACCTTTTAATTTCAAATTGTTCATTTTACTCTGGTAATTATGTAGCATATTTTACTTTTTGCTTATCATAGTCATATAATATAATAAAATGTTTCTTCATTATTTGCTTCATTTCTGAAACTCCCACTCTTACATGATTTGAAATTACACCAATGCACACCTACATAATTCTACATTCATAGCCTGCTGTAAGTAGGCCTATATTATTAAATTGAGATATTTCCTCAAACAATAAATCATAAATCTTTCCTGTGACAATAACAATAAATCTTATAATCCAAAAAATGGTATATCCTATCAAAATAAACATAAGACTGTGTTTAATAGTTTCAATTAAACACAGCCCTCCTTTGGACTGTGTACGAACAAAATTCGGGATTGGAATAATAAGGACTATTGTCATACATGACATCAGAACCTATTCAATTTTTGAAATTTTATTTTGTGAATTGGAAATCTGGTCGCGGATTTAATTATTAAATATAATTGATAAAGCAAGAAGATCTCCAAAGATGAAACGTGTGTTTTATCACGTTTCGTGAAGGCAATATTATGGGTTTTAGCTCCATGCTATGCAAACAAGTAGAGTGAGTTGACTTTTGGTCTGTGAATCAAGGCTGCATGTGTTTTTCACATAAATAGATTTTGGAATTTTTCTTTTGGGCCCCGTATACTTGAACCGTTTGTGAAGTGAGTTGTTGAGTTAAGGCATTGGTTACCTGAAGGATTCTGTCTTGAGAATTCAATTATAGGCTGGCACAGTCCGGGCAGTTTAAACCTACATAATTGTATTTTTCAGGATTTGAATCTTGTAGGGAAAGCTGGTGGTTTTGATTCATCAACTGGCAGAGTTTTTTTTATATTTTTTTATTTTAATTTCGGGAGTGTTTTTACTGAACCTTTGAAGAACAGGCCAAAGGATTTTGTTAAGGTAAAGTAAGATCCATAATTCTAAATAGTAATTTTAGTTTTTTATTGTTATTATTCTCATAAACTGAACGACCACAGATCAGCAAAGCAAGTAGCCCCTGAATTATTCATCTGATTATTATTATTTCATAATTTCTAATTTTTGTAATAAATAATCTATTGATTTGTTTTAAATATCAAAAACCTGTACGATCTTTTCTTGTTTATCATTTTCCCACATTTACATATTTGGTGGAGGCTCAAGGGTTATTTTAATCCAGCTTTATATTTGGACTTTCCCGGTAATCCTCACAGTGTGGTCGTTCATGTCTTTTGATATTATGAATTTGCGCATAAAAGAATTAAATCTTCAGCAAGCTCTCGATCTCGCAGAAAGATATTGGTTGTTTATCCCAGTTAACGCTGATTTAGATTTTGTTAGGTCCCATTTAAGAATTTTGAAGTTGAATTTGACAACTCCAGAAGATTATTGGCGAGAGCAGGAAAGGGCAATTCAGCACATTATTGATAATATAAAATTGTCCGAAGAGTTAACGACTAGGCCTACATATCCGAATCTTGCTTTTTTAGAACAAAATTACATACTAGTTTTCTATAGATAATGCTAAGACTAAACTTAAACATATTCAACACGAAAGTAAAGCAAATCAAACAACTTTTATTCCTGGTGACACAGTGGAAATTCAAACAGATAAAGTAATCTTAAAGGAAATATCTGAAATGTCTGAAAGCAAGAAACGTTCTTATTTAGCTCCAAAACCTTTCAGTGGAAAGGATGGAGAAGATATTATTGAATTTTTCGAATATTTTGAACAAGTAGCTATGGCCAATTATTGGGACGACAAAGATAAGTTGATAACCTCTCTTTCTATTTGGATGGCAGTCCGCGCAAATATTTAGGAATGATCAAAGCTGAAAAGGCCGCTTCAAATATTAAAATAGAATACAATAACATCAAGCTGGAATTGCAGAACTATTTTCGTCCTATCCATGTGGACTGGTATGAGTTAGAATTGGCAAATTATAGGATGAAACCTTATGACTCTATCCGCGTGATTATATGACTCAAGTCATGTTTTTATGTTCAAAAGTAGATGTCAATATGTCAGAAAGTCGAAAAATTAAGAATATTATGAAAGGATTATTGCCACACATTTTTGACAGGATAGTTATGCTTCCGAATACATCAATAGCGGAATTATCAAATAATCTAGATCGGTTTGAGCTTTCAAAGTGTATGATAGGCGAGAGAGTAACAACAGACAGTCAACATGCTAATCATGTAACCGATCATCATATTATGCAAATCAGTGAAAAAATCGACAAATTGATTGATAATAATCAACACAGCTTCTCGAATAGGTCTACTTATGGTCCAAATAACAATGGCAACACTCAACGATTTGACAGAAATCCCAGGTTTGGCGAAAACCCGCGGTTTGATAGAAGTAATTGGTTCAATAATAATAATAATAGGTTGGCGTGCTACCAATTTCTCCTAAATAGGTTGGATAGCATTTCACACCTATTAACCTACAGGAAGTTATCGGCTTCAAAATGGTAGATTCTTGATAAACTATGTAATATTACATTTTTTCTTGATTGGAATAGAATCTTCAATTCGAGATCTATGAAACTTTATAGTAAATATCAGAGTCATCGATATACGGACAAACTTTTTGACTGAGAATTTATTATCGTAAATTTTTGTTGCATTGTTCCATGGTGTCACCGAGGCTGGGTTGACAGAATTAATAGATAAATGGTTTATTTAAATTGAGATGATATATAAAAATTTAAAATAATAGTTTCAAAATAAAGTTTTATTGAGAACAAATATAAAATGTGAATTCTAAACTTGTAATTTATAATTTTGTTGTTGATGTGTCATGAAGTCATCACTGATTTTGAGATGTGGTTTTTGTTCTGATGACGAAGCTTCCTTGTAGCTTGGCTTTTCCTGTTCTTCTCTCTGAAACATGGCTGGCTGGTGTGTGTTGTAATTTTGTGCTCTCTAAATAATTCTGTTTAAGTGAATTTATTAATGTTTTAAATTGAGTTTTAAACAGTTTATAGTGTTCTATTTTGTCTATATATTGTTATTTGTGTATACAAGCCAATAGCCACTGTTTTTTCAACTATATAAACTGGATAAGTAATTAGCTCGTAGTGACTAGATGCTTAGGCTTGTAAGATATTGTTCTTTGTGTATTTGTGTAATATTTTGCCAAAATTCATCTGAAGATTATAAGTTCATTTGCTCTGAAGATTGGATTTCTCATTCATAGGCGATAGAACCATTCATAATTTATCAAGAATCTATTACTTTGGAGCCGATAAATTTCCTTAGGTTAATAGGTGAGACAATGCTATCCAACCAAATTAGGAGAAATTGGTAGCACGGCAAATGTTACCCCTGTGGTGGGACCGAATTACAAAATAAATATGTCCCAAATGGTACACCATGAAATCCCTGGTTATGAAAAAATATTAGTAGGATAGATATCTTGATGGGTTATGAATGGTATACTGCTGAGTGGGAAATCGGTTCAAGAGAGATCAAGTCCTAATGAATATATTATCTGTGCAGACTAGCAAAATGGCATACAATATGAAAAATATTAAAAATGATGATGAGTTAATAGCTGCCTTAACACAACTGTTTGATGAGCAAAATGCTAAGTTTGATGCTAGGTTTGATGATATGAAGCAAGAATTTGCTAGCATTAGACTAGAGCAGGCTAGTATAAACCTTCTATTGAAAGATGCACATGAAACATTGAAAGATAATCATAAAGATGAAAGCAAATTGAAGCATGATAATATGAGTATTAAGATACAAGATCAACTCATTCAAGTTTCTGACAATGTAGGCCTAGTTACTGTTGTTGAAAAAGTCAACCCTAATGAGATAGTAGAATTGAGTAAAGAAGTAGGTAGGGAGTTGTCTTCACTGAAAGTCAACTATCATGAAAGTAATATTGCTACATTGAAGGTTAGGAAAACTATAAACAAAGTGAATGATTACATGAGACAGGTTTCTGTGGAGGTTAGGAACAATGTAAACAAAATGAATGTTGCTTTGAGTCAAGTTGATGAGTTCAACTTTCAACTGAGAATTGAAAAGGTGTATGCAATGCATTCTCAAGTGAACATGACTAACTTTTGTAAGCAAAATGGCTTTGTTGAAACAAATGAACCCATGAATAAAATTATGTTCTTGAAGAAAACAAAACACAAAGTCACCATTGATGTGTTAGTATTCAAAGGTTGTTTCAAGTTGCTTATTTACAAGATGAATAAATGAATAAATGATCTTTATTACCTTGTAAGCTATAAGTAGCAATTGGTTCGTCAGAAAAACAAGCACACAAAACATATATATCAACAACAGGAGAAATTGATAAAGCTTATTAAATTAATGAGCAAATTAAGTCTTAGGTGCAAAAAACACAATTTCACATGAAGAAAAACAGTATCCCATAAAGTTCATGTATAAAATTCTTTGATGGTAACATCCGGAATATTGAAAAACTCTCTTATTGAATACAGAGGGGTTTTCACGAGGAATGCATAGGTGCATTTGTTGAACTGCCGTGTTGTAAGAGTCCTCGCTGATGCTGGCAGCCGGTTGAAAAGCCTCATGCTGAGGCTACCTGGGCTATTTTGTATCCTACTCAGCCTTGTGAAAGGCAGGTTGAGTTGGCTTCTGCCTCTTGTGTTGTGGTCATGAAAGTCACTCCTCAGACTCAAACATTCCAGGTTGCCCTTGATTTGTTTAAGGGATATGAAGATGAAAAGGCAGATGACAGTCATGACCGATTCTGCACAAAAAAGTGGGCGACAATGATCAATTATGCCAGAGCCTGTGATGATCCTGATGGCCCTCTTCTGCAGTAGGAGAACTCTATCAATGCCGCTGGCTGCACCCCAGTGTTCCAATCCATACATCACTATTCCTTGGAAGAATGAGATATATGCAGTCCTCACATAGCTTTTAGGTACACACAGCATCAGCTGCCTAAGTAGGTAGATTACTCTGGAGAGCTTTGTACACATGTAGTCAATATGAGGGTTCCATGTCAACTTTGAATCCAGATGAAAACCCAGAAGTCCAACACTCCTTGCCTGATCTGTGACATTTCTCAAGCCAAATATTATCCGTTGAGTCTTTTCCTCATTTAGTTTGAGATAGTTGGACTCAAACCAAGCTGAGACGGCACTCAGAGACTGACCCATCTCTACGTTCAGATTGTCCACTGATTTATTGACATCATACAATGTGGTGTCATCTGCATATGCAACCAACCTGTTACCCAACACTGATGGAAGATCATTCATCATGATAATGAAAAGTAGGGGGCCCAATATGGATCCTTGGGGAACCCCATGAAGAATCGCTTCCAATCCGGATAACCTTCCATTCACCTGAACTGCCTGGCTACGATCCGACAGATAAGACTTGATGAGCTTCAATGTCCCCTCAGTGACTCCATAATAATCCAGCTTGAACAGAAGAGTTTGGTGGTCGACAGTGTCGAAAGCACGGCTCAGATCACACAATGTCAATCCGGTGAAAACATGGCTCTCAAAACCTCTAGAATGGTGCTTATCAGCCTTCCAACTGCCTGGGCTGTAGTTCTGCCAACTCTAAAACCAAACTGAGCATCTACAAACAAACCAGTGCTCTCGAAGTACCAGCATAACTGCTTCTTAATGATGGATTCTAGAATTTTTGAGAAGACTGGCAGGATAGAGATAGGCCTAAAATTACCAGGCATATCGAATGATCCCTTCTTATGCACTGGAATGGTCTTAGCGATCTTCAGAACAGTAGGGAAGACACCCTCTGTGATGCATGCATTCAGGCAGGAGGTCAGGGGTATAAGGATTTGCATAATGACACTCTTGATCAGATTCACTGACATGCCAAAAAAGTCTCTACTATTTGAACTCTTCAATTCACCTACAATTTCCAACACCTCCTCACATGAAACTGGTCGAAGTGAGAAAGCTGCCTCAGGCTTGGGCACAGCATTCAGAAACTGCAGGGCTGATACTTCTGGAGTGCCTATAGAATCACGAACTGCCTTAACTGAGTCCACAAAGTAGGAGTTGAAAACGTCTGGCTTGATCCTCGTGGTTCTTCCTGGAGTCCCTATTTCTCTTCTTATGACTCTCCATGCAGCTGAGCACTTATTTTGTGAAGAGTTTATATGCTGTGCATTTGCATTTTGTTTAGCTCTTAGAAGTTCTTCTTTGTAATCTTTCTTGAGCATTAAGTACATTTGCTTGGCATCATTTGTCTTGAGATTTCTGTACCGATCATAGGCCACAATGACCCAGTTCTTGAGTACAACCAATTCTTGGTTCATCCAACAGGGCTTATTTCTATGGTTGGGTTTTTGATCTCGTTTTTGTATTTTGACAGGGAAAACGTTGTCGAAGAGATACTTAAATCGACTGAAGAATTTGTTGAAATTTTCCTCTGCAGGGCCAGGTGTTACTATTTCATTCCAGTTCACCAGTGACAGGAGGTGTGAGAAGTGGTTCAACTGACTCTTAGCTATTGGGCGCACCATAATTTCCTCAGGAGGATCATTCTCAAAAAGATCAGAGCTCCTTTCATCCACAGAGAAACAGATAGATTCATGGTCACTCAAAGCATAACTCATCACTGCCACTCTGTACAAACACTGTGGCAAGTTCGTTACCACATTGTCTAGACAGGCTTCCTTTCTTGTGGGTTGTCTCACAGTGCAGTACAAATTCAGGGACCTCATCAGATTAACAAAAGTTGCAGTATTTGTGGATGCAACATCAAGAAAATTGAAATTAAAGTCACCACCTATAACAATATGATGATTTGGCATTTTCTTCACTAGTTGGAGAATAACCTGTTCCAGATGTTCTATGAAATAATTTGGGTCACCATTGGGTGAACGGTACACATTTACAATTATTATCTTGGGCTCCAACAATGTAATACAAGCAAACTCAAAATCAAGCTCCTTACAATGGTGATAGATATTCAAATCTACATTTCTTGCTTTATTTTGGCCAAGTACATCCTTGGATACAAAGATTGCTACTCCTCCATGTATATGGGTGATTCGACTGAATGAACTAACCAGTAAATAGTCATCAAAATTTACCATTTTCAGTTGATCATCACATAGCCAGTGCTCCACAAGGCACAATATCTTGTAATCAACCCCACATATTGCCAATTCAATATCAAGTTTCTTCGCCAAGTTGAGACACTGCACATTACTGAAGAGAATTTTGAAATTAATCTCAGATGCCACAGGGTCTATACTGGTACTCGACTTCCTAATTGGATCAGACGCTATGTGATTAGCTGCCCCAAGGTTCTCTTGAATAAAAAACGTTTAATTGTTACATTCCGAGGCCAAAGTTCACCATCCAGGAAAGATTTCCTCTTTTCAAATTCAATGTCCAAGAGGAATGTTTTTGTGAGTCAGAAGCAGATTTGTCACTAACCACTGAGAGTACGTCCGAATCCGAATGATACTTGTTTTTATTTTCACTTTCATTGTGCTTGACAGCTGCAGTCGATGATGTGTCCAGTTTATTTGTCGACTTGTCAACCAATGACGATGTGTCGATTGTTGAATGTCCGATGTTTACTAAGTCAATCTTTACTATCGACTTTCTTCGAGCAGTCGATCTATTTTGTTTGTTTGAGTTGGTAGACTGGTGTTGGCCTGCGCGTAAATTCAAATTCAAACAGTCTGATTGACCAACATGTTTTAGTTTGTCATTGTTTACGTCATGGAATTCCCTGAACTTTATGTCAAGTAAATTATCAAGTTTCAGAAAAAAATCATTATTAAAAGAGTTCATAGCCTCCAATTTAATATCCATTTCACCTACCTTCTTAGATAAGGATAAAATTTCGTCAATACTAAGGGTTTTCACTGTAGATAACCTATCATTACAGACACAGCAATGCCACTTAACCACATCACCAAGTGATTGAATTTTCTCATAATTGTCATTCGAGACTTTAGCACATTTTGAGTGATACCATCTTTCACAAAACAAATCACAAAAAATAGCTTCTGAATTTGACTTAATAGCTTTTTCACAGAGACCACACAATGAGTTCACTAATTCATCCACTGCCATCTTGACTAATTCCCAAGATGACAGTGAATCACATGATAAAAGGGTATTCCCCAGCACACAATGATTAGGAATCCTGTGTTATGCCGGGATTCAGAATAGCATAATCGCTACGCAGTGTATGGTAAGAGTCCATAATTGTGTCTTTTTCCTCTCCTGTAGCCTATTTTTCTTGGCTCTTGGTCTTTTCAAATTTCGATTCTTTCCTGTCTTTGTGTAATGTTCAGTAAAATTCTTCTATGATGCATATCTTAACCAATCTTGTCCATAGTCATTTAAATTTGTATTCTTCTGAAATAATATTAGAAGTTAAAATAGTAGCTTATTTTCCTAATCTTTAAATTGTTGATAAAACTTAACTTTTCTAAAATCTATCCATTGTAGTGTAAATAATTGTTTGCTTGCGGTATATTTTTTCATCATGTATTACATATTTTAATCATGTCTATTTTTTTTAGGTATCATATTAGGTAATTAGGTTTTTCAGAGCAAATTATGTCCCATGTTCCCATCTTTCATTGCATATCATGCCATAAGCCATATGTAAGTAGGTTATAGTTTTCTTCTGGGCTTTTAACCCATTTTGCATTTTATTTTATTTTTTTCTGTCCAATACTTTGGAATTTTGGTAGACAAGTAGGTGTGATTCTTTTAGAGGTGTGGGCATGAACCACATACGGCTGGACTCGATTATCTGACCTACTTGTTTGCGATATAAAAACCTTAAGACTGCAACATCAAATGTTTGTAAAAACTTTTGCATACTTTTGTTTTTGTGGTCCGATACTAGAGTCTGCTATCACATTGCCTTACAGACATCTAGGAACTCTCCACCCAGTCACAATAGTCAACATTTTTTTTCCTTCACCAGTTGTTTTTGTGGGAGTGATAGCTCACAATTATAACAGATTAGAGTCATACTTGGAATTTACAAAATTCCATAGTAGTATATTTTATTAAATATACTTCCTCATGAAAGTTTAGTACTGACATGTAGGATAGGCTCTAATTAATCTTTCTCTTCCTTGTATTATTTAGGAAATTTATTTACCCAATTTTCTTTTTCTCTTGTTTGTATTTTTTAGGGAACTTATTTACCCATTTTTCATCTTGATCATCTTTGTATTGTAATGTTGAAATGTTTATATTTATTATAGAGTCTTTGAATTATAAATTATTTAAAAAATAAATGGTTCAATTTAGAACATGCTGAAATCTATTCTTATGTATAAATTCTTTTGTTATAATAATAAAACTTCAAAATTTGAAAGTATTAATGAATTGTGTCGCCATATATATGAGATGTTCAATATAAATGAAAGTTAACTTGAATAATAATGTTTTCATTGAATAAAAACGTTGTGTTATATTATCAATTGAAATGAGTTAAAGGTTAAAATTTTTCTAAAGTTTTTGTAATTGATATCTTTTTCAAAATTTTAAAACTGTTTGTTCTATAAATTTTGATATGATTGATTATCGTTTGAAATGGATGCTGGAGTGTATGTAGAAATTTAGTGGGGTTTGTTGATTAGAATTTTGCTGGTATGTGATTGTTTTTTGAGATGGAAAACCATTATTGCCTAAAGAAAAAATGACCAGAAGGTTATGACTTAGAGAGGCAGTAATGAGATAATATTTTTGTGTTGATTACTTATGTTGATTGCCATAGATGCAAAATAATGATTAATTATGTTGATTGCCATAGATGCAGATTACTTATGAATATTGATTGCCTTTGAAGCAAAATATTATTGATGTTTTGAATGATTTCTTGTTTAATGATTAATAGTAAAGTTTTGTCATGAAATGTAGTTTGTGTTTAGAACATTGAAAAGTCGAAATAAACTGTAGTATCCAACAAACGATGATTAATAATATTGAATAATTTGCTCTTTATAAAATATTTGAACAGTGAATAGATGTAAATGAATTTTTTTTTATTGAAATTTATAATTGATATCTCCATATTTCACAATTTATGTATTGCTGACTGTATAATAAGATGTTAACAAATTTCAATTTTATATTGATTATATACTTAAAAATAATTTTCATGTGTATTAGATTGTATTGATAGCCTAATCAAGATTTTCTTCTTAGTTTATAAGCATTTTAAGGTAACAGGTACAGCACAGACATTAACATTGAAATAATTATCATGTGAATCTCGAAATCGGCAACAAGTGAACGCCATGAAGAGTGTTAAGAACATTTGGGTGATTTTCGAACTAGTGTGACTCAACTACGCCAAAATCTACGCTGATGCCTACACTAATAACTACGCCAATGTCAACGCCAATATCAACGCCAATATCTATACTAATATCTACACCAATAACTACGCCAATATCTACGCTGATGCCTACACTAATAACTACGCCAATGTCAACGCCAATATCAACGCCAATATCTATACTAATATCTACACCAATAACTATGCCAATATCTACGCTGATGCCTACACTAATAACTACGCCAATGTCAACACCAATATCAACACCAATAACTACGCCAATGTCAACACCAATATCAACACCAATAACTACGCCAATGTCAACACCAATATCAACACCAATAACTACACCAAAATCTACGCTGAGGCCTACAACAATAACTACGCCAATATCTGCTCCAATGTCAATATCTACACTAATAACTACGCCAATATCTACATCAATAACTACGCCAATATCTACACTAATATCTACACCAATAACTACGCCGATGCCTGTGCTGATGCCAACGCCAATATCTACGCCGATGCCTGCGCCGATGCCAATGCCTGCACCAATGCTGATGCAAATGCCAAAATCTACGCCGATGCCTGCGCCAATGCCAATGCCTGTGCCAATGCTGATGCCGATGCCAATATCAACACCGATGCCAATGCCGACACCAAAGCATACGCCAAGAACAATGCCAACGCTTATTGCTGACTTTGTATCTCAAACTTCAACACTACTACATTACCTGGAGGTAATTGCCATCCATGTTCACATTCGCAACTTTGAATTCAGAAGAACAGTCACAGTATCATGAAAGAATTGATTCAAAAAATCCTCTCCTAAATTATTCCTGTATGCAGAACTCTAAACCTTGAACAGCTGAAAATATCAAAAAACCAAACCTTACCTAAATTAATCCTCACCTAAATTAATCCTGTATGTAGCGTCTATCTCTTTTCCGAAAAACGAATTACATTGTCATTCAAGCCTGAAATGTACATTGTATAATTACAAATATGATACAAAATTTACGTGACTCTGTATCGAGTTTGGTATGCAGCTGTCTACTACAAGCATGAGGCAATGCTAACTGAGATGTCACCTGTATCGAGTTTGATATGCATCAGTCGACTACAAGTATCAGACCAACACTACGTGCATCCAGATCAGCCCAACACTACAAGTATTAGGATCAGCCCAACACTGATGTCATCACACTGGAGTCACACTTAACTGAAAATCATACTGAGTGCCTTAACGGACTGTTTTCCAAAATGTGCATCGATAAAATCAACCGCGTCAAAAGTGAAAGAAATGAACATTTTTTGATTTATTGAAATTTTATGTGAAAATTAAATGTAACAATTCATCAATTCATTTAAAAAAAAAAAAAAATAATAATAATTTTTTTATTCAACATACTAAATTTCTTTTATGCAATAAAAAATTGAATTTCTCTATCTATTAAATTTATTTGCAATTTCAAAAAACTATTCTTTATATATTAAACTTTCTGTTGAGATATTTTCCTTTAAATTATAAAGCTAAATCAAAAGTAATTTTGATATTCTATACTTTGAAATATTGTTTGGAAACATATAACAAATGCTATTGATGAATTTTTATAATAATTTTCAATTATAGTTGACATGTAATGTTTTTATAGAAAAAATTGTTACTGTTCTCAAATTTAATTTCAACAATTTTCAAACAGTAGAATTTTTTTATGTCATGAGGGGGGTATTTGTAATATTACATTTTTTCTCGATTGGAATCGAATCTTCAATTCGAGATCTATGAAACTTTATAGTAAATATCAGAGTCATCGATATACGGACAAACTTTTTGACTGAGAATTTATTATCATAAATGTTTGTTGCATTGTTCCATGGTGTCACCGAGGCTGGGTTGACAGAATTATTAGATAAATGGTTTATTTAAATCGAGATGATATATAAAAATTTAAAATAATAGTTTCAAAATAAAGTTTTATTGAGAACAAATATAAAATGTGAATTCTAAACTTGTAATTTATAATTTTGTTGTTGATGTGTCATGAAGTCATCACTGATTTTGAGATGTGGTTTTTGTTCTGATGACGAAGCTTCCTTGTAGCTTGGCTTTTCCTGTTCTTCTCTCTGAAACATGGCTGGCTGGTGTGTGTTGTAATTTTGTGCTCTCTAAATAATTCTGTTTAAGTGAATTTATTAATGTTTTAAATTGAGTTTTAAACATTTTATAGTGTTCTATTTTGTCTATATATTGTTATTTGTGTATACAAGCCAATAGCCACTGTTTTTTCAACTATATAAACTGGATAAGTAATTAGCTCATAGTGACTAGATGCTTAGGCTTGTAAGATATTGTTCTTTGTGTATTTGTGTAATATTTTGCCAAAATTCATCTGAAGATTATAAGTTCATTTGCTCTGAAGATTGGATTTCTCATTCATAGGCGATAGAACCATTCATAATTTATCAAGAATCTATTACTTTGGAGCCGATAAATTTCCTTAGGTTAATAGGTGAGACAATGCTATCCAACCGAATTAGGAGAAATTGGTAGCACGGCAACTATGAATGGATCTATCGCCTATGAATGAGAAATCCAGTTTTCAGAGCAAACCAACTTATAATCTTCAGAAGAATTTTGGCAATATACAACACAAATCCACAAAACAATACCTTACACACTTAAGCATCTAACATCATTACAAGCTAAATACTTATCCATTTATATAGTTGAAAAACAATGGCTATAGGCTTGTAGACACACCAAACAATTTTATACAAAATTAGAACACCATAAAACTGTTCAAAACTCAATTTAAAACATTAAAAATTCACTTAAACAGAAAAATATTCAGAGAACACAAAACCAGAACACATAGCCAGCCACCATTTTTTAGAGAGAGCCTAACAAGTACAGAGTAAAGCCCCACCTCAAAACAGTGTTGACGTCATGAACACGTCACTGATATTAAATTCCAAAGAATTATAAATTACAAGTTTAGAATTTACATTTTACATTTGTTCTCAATAAAACTTTATTTCAAAACTGTTATTTTAAATTTATATATATCCTCTATATTTATAATGATCTATTTATCTGTTAATTCTGTTACTCAGTTTCAGTGATACCATGGAATGTGCAACACAATTATTTACGATAAATTCTCAGTTGAAAAGTTGTCCGCATATCGATTACTCTGATATTTACTATCAAGTTTTATAGATCTCGAATTGAAGATTCGATTTTAATCGAGAAAAAATGTAATATTACAAATAATTTTTTCTATAAAAACATTACATGTCAACTATAATTGAAAATTATTATAAAAATTCATCAATAGCATTTGTTATACATTTCCGAACAATATTTCAAAGTATAGAATATCAAAATTACTTTTGATTCAGCTTCATAATTTAAGGAAAATATCTCAACGGAAAGTTTAATATATATAAAGAATAGTTTTTGAAATTGCACATAAATTTAATAGATAGAAAAATTCAATTTTTTATTGCATGAAAATTTAGTATGTTGAACAAAAAAATTTTTTTTAATGAATTGATGAATTGTTACATTTAATTTTCACATAAAATTTCAATAAATCAAAAAATGTTCATTTCTTTCACTATTGACACAGTTGATTTTATCGATGCAAATTTTGGAAAACAGTCTGTTAAGGCACTCAGTATGAATTTCAGTTAAGTGTGACTCCAGTGTGATGACATCAGTGTTGGGCTGATCTGGATGCATGTAGTGTTGGGCTGATACTTGTAGTCTACTGATGCATACCAAACTCAATACAGGTGACATCTCAGTTAGCATTGCCTCATGCTTGTAGTAGACGGCTGCATACCAAACTCAATACAGGTGACATCTCAGTTAGCATTGCCTCATGATTGTAGTAGACGGCTGCATACCAAACTCGATACAGAGTCACATAAATTTTGTATCATATAATTTTATACAATGTACATTTCAGGCTTGAAATGACAATGTAATTTTTTTGGAGAAGAGATAGATGCTGCATACAGGATTAACTTAGGTGAGGATTAATTTAGGTAAGGTTTGGTTTTTTGATATTTTCAGCTTTCAAGGTTTAGAGTTCTGCATACAGGAATAATTTAGGAGAGGATTTTTTGAGTCAATTCTTTCATGATACTGTGACTGTTATTCTGAATTCAAAGTTGTGAATGTGAACATGGATGGCGATTACCTCCAGGTAATGTGGTAGTGTTGAAGTTTGAGTTACATGGTCAGCAATAGGCGTTGGCATTGTCATTGGCATATGCATTGGTGTTGGCGTTGGCATTGTCGTAGGCATTGGCATCAACATTGGCGCAGGCATTGGCATCGGCATTGTCGTAGGCATTGGCTTAGACATTGGCGCAGACATTGGTGTAGATATTGGCATAGTTATTTGTGTTGGTATTGGCATCGACATTGGCGCAGACATTGGCATAGACATCAGTGTAGATATTGGCGTAGTTGTTGGCGATGGCATTGGTGTAGGCATTGGCATCAACATTGGCGCAGGCATTGGCTTAGACATTGGTGTAGACATCAGTGTAGATATTGGCGTAGTTATTGGTGTAGATATTGGCGTAGTTATTGGTGTAGATATTGGCGTAGTTATTGGTGTAGATATTGGCGTAGTTATTGGTGTAGATGTAGGCATTGATAGTCAATTAATGAGTCACACTAGTTCAAAAATCACCCAAATGTTCTTAACACTCTTCATGGCGTTCACTTGTTGCTGATTTTGAGATTCACGTGATAATTATTTCAAT
Source organism: Nilaparvata lugens (assembly GCF_014356525.2). Classification (NCBI taxonomy): domain Eukaryota; kingdom Metazoa; phylum Arthropoda; class Insecta; order Hemiptera; family Delphacidae; genus Nilaparvata; species Nilaparvata lugens. Next base: position 57,055,148 of record NC_052504.1, read on the forward strand.
GTTAATGTCCACACTGTACCTGTTATCTTAAAATGCTTATAAACTAAAAAGAAAATTTTGATTAGGCTACCAATACAATCTAATACACATGATTATTATTTACAAGTATATAATCAATATAAAAATGAAATTTGTTAACATCTTATTATACAGTCAGCAATACATAAATTGTGTAGACATCAATTACAAAATTTTAATAAAAAATAATTTCATTTCCATTTATTCACTGTTCAAATATTTTATGAAAAGCAAATTATTCAATATTATTAATCATCGTATGTTGGATACTATAGTTTATTTCGACTTTTCAATGTTCTAAACACAAACTACATTTCATGACAAAACTTTACTATCAATCATTAAACAAGAAATCATTCAAAACATCAATAATATTTTGCTTCAAAGGCAATCAATATTCATAAGTAGGTAATCATCTGCATCTATGGCAATCAACATTATTAATCATTATTTTGCATCTATGGCAATCAACATAAGTAATCAACACAAAAATATTATCTCATTACTGCCTCTCTAAGTCATAACCTCTGTTATTCCTTCTTTAGGCAATAATGGGTTTCCATCTCAAAAAACAATCACATACAAGCAAAATTCTAATCAACAAACCCCACTAAAAATTCTACATACACTCCAGCATCCATTTCAAACGATAATCAATCATATTAAAATTTATAGAACAAACAGTTTTTTAAATTTAGAAAAAGACATCAATTACAAAAACTTTCGAGAAATTTTAACCTTTAACTCATTCCAATTAATAATATGACAAGACGTTTTTATTTAATGAAAACATTATTATTCAAGTTAACTTTCATTTATATTGAACATCTCATATATATGGCGACACAATTCATTAATACTTTCAAATTTTGAAGTTTTATTATTATAACAAAAGAATTTATACATAAGATTAAATTTCAGCATGTTCTAAATTGAACCATTTATTTTTTAAATAATTTCAGAATTTGAAGACTGTATAATAAGTACAAACATTTCAAGATTACAATACAAAGACGATCAAGATGGATAATGGTAAATAAGTTCCCTAAAAAATACAAATAAGAGAAAAAGAAAAATTGAGTAAATAAATTTCCTAAATAATACAAGGAAGAGAAAGATTAATTAGAGCCCATCCTACATGTCAGTTCTAAACTTTCATAAGGAAGTATATTTAATAAAATATACTACTATGGAATTTTGTAGATTCCAAGTATGACTCTAATTTGTTATAACTGTGAGCTATCACTCCCACAAAAACAACTGGTGAAGGAAAAATATTTTGACTATTGTGACTGGGTGGAGAGTTCCTAGATGTCTGTAAGGCAATGTGATAGCAGACTCTAGTATTGGACCACAAAAACAAAAGTATGCCAAAGTTTTTACAAACATTTGATGTTGCAGTCTTAAGGTTTTTATATTGCAAACAAGTAGGTCAGATAATTGAGTCCAGCCATATGTGGTTCACGCCCACACCTCTAAAAGAATCACACCTACTTGTCTACCAAAAATCCAAAGTATTGGACAGCAAAAAAAATATAAAATGCAAAATGGGTTAAAAGCCCAGAAGAAAACTATAACCTAATTACATATGGCTTATGGCATGATATGTAATGAAAGATGAGAAAATGGGACATAATTTGCTCTGAATTACCTAATATGATACCTGACAAAAAATAGACATAATTAAAATATGTAATATATGATGAAAAAATATACTGCAAGCACACAATTATTTACACTACAATAGATAGATTTTAGAAAAGTTAAGTTTATCAACAATTTAAAGATTAGGAAAATAAGCTACTATTTTAACTTCCAAAATTATTTCAGAAAAAATACAAATTTGAATGACTATGGACAAGATTGGTTAAGATATGCATCATAGAAGAAATTTACTGAACATTACACAAAGACAGAAAAGAATCGAAATTTGAAACGATTAAGGGCCAAGAAAAATAGGCTACAGGAAAGAAAAAAGACACAATTATGGACTCTCACCATACACTGAATAGCGATTATGCTATTCTGAATCCCGGCATAACACAGGATTCCTAATCATAACATAGTGCTGGGAAATACCCTTTCATCATTGTTTCAAGTGGATAGATAATTAGACTTTATTTAATTGACAATATAGAACGACAAACGACAATAACATTACATGACATGATGAAGACCTAACCTCTAAGCACCAGTCATCACAGCACTTGGCACCTAAAAACAGATGATTGACTATTGCCAACCTACACACAACACACTTCTTTTTTTTTTTTGCATTGTGACATTTTACAAATTCTACATTTTATGAATTAGTGTGATTAAGTCATACAAAACTACAGTAACAACTACAAGCAGAACAACATAAGAGTAAACAATAGTAATGAATCTATATACCTTCAGGAGTAATCAAAATACATAATTACAAGTAGAAGAAAACAATACAATCATCAGAGATAACTATACAAAAGTAGAGATAATAAATATGAGAATCAAAGGGATGTCTTATATCTATGTTGTATACTCAGAAAATGAGAATCTTCTTGGCCTTCTAATAACACGTTTTCCCCTCCCTTGAGTGAGACCACCAACCAATGAAAAAGACAGATCAGGTAAACTAGTATGACAGACATTGTCAGGGAAACCCATAAAGTCCCCACTTGAGCCACCATCTGAAATCTCACTGTTCATTTCCCCAGTAGTGTCCTCATTTTCACCCCAGAGAGGTACAGAAAAATACATATTACGTTGTGGGGGAACATTTTGGCTGACATTACCAGTTGCATCCACATTTTTTGTATGGTCTCTATGATATCCAGTATGATGTGTGCCAACTAATGGAGTCAAGCCTTTCCTACCTGACTGCTTCAGAAGGTGCTTACGATTCTGTCTGTAAACATGTCCAGAGGCTGACTTCACTGTGTATGACCTAGGCATTTCATCAATAGATACCGCTGTAGCAGGGGACCAGATGCTGTCAGGAGTGAGCTTGAAGAAGACAGATTCACCAACACAAAGAGGAGGTAGCTGGCGTACATGTTTGCCAAACTGTTGTTGAGCTCTCAGTTGTTGCTGCTGGCATTGTTCCTTGTGCTTGGAATGGCCTGCCAGAGTCGGAGCTAGAAGTGCATCTGTGATTGGGAGAGTTGTCCTGAGCCGTCTGGAAAACATAAGATGTGCTGGTGAGAACATATCACCTTTTGGGGTATTGCGTTGTTGCAATAATGCCAAGGAGACATCTGAGCCAGAATCATGACACTTGAGAAAAATATTCTTTACAATTTTAACAGCACTTTCAGCCATACCATTTGATTGAGGAAAGTGTGGACTGGAAGTTGTATGAGTAATCTTCCAGTCAGTGACAAAGTCCAAAAATTCCTTAGATGAAAAAGGGGGGCCATTATCACTTACAAGTTGACATGGAATGCCAAAGCGGCTGAAGACAGACTTGAGAGCAGATATAACACACTGTGCATTAGAGGATGACAGATGACAGACCTCAATGAATTTGGAATAATAGTCAACAAGTACCAAGTATTTTTTATGATTGAAATCAAAAAGATCAGTACCAATCTTTTGCCAAGGAATATTGGGAATCTCATGATTCAGAAGAGGCTCATCTGGATTGGCAGGATGATATTTGATACAGGTAGGACATTGTTGGATCATTTCCTTGATTTCTGAAGAAAGAGTAGGCCAGAACAAAACATCACACACTGCATTTTTTGTTCTCTCTATCCCCATATGACCACAATGAAGCTTCTGAAGAATAGATTTTTGTATTTTCTGGGGTACAACCACACTATTATTTTTGTATAAAATGCCATTAGCAGTATTCAGTTGTTCTCTGAAGCTATAGAATGGTTTACAAGAGTTGGGTATGGCAGACTGGCGTTGTGGCCATCCCTGTAAGCAATAAGATATAAGGAGAGTAATGGTCTCATCAGCAGATGACATTTCTTTGACCTCTTTCAGTGTTTGAGACACTATTGGGAGAGAGGAATGGATTAGATTGACATGGACTGAGATGTCATCATCTATCAGGCTTTCTACCTATGGGAGTGCAGCTCGTGACAATGTGTCAGCCACATGCATCAATCGACCAGGTTAGTAGTATAAAAAGGGCGACTCTGGCACACAAGTGTGCCAGAGTCGCCCTTCACTTCAAGGTCATCCAGGTCAACTACCCTAACCTTAAGGTCATCCAGGTCAACCACCCTTACCTCAAGGTCATCCAGGTCAACCAACCCCAACCTCAAGGTCATCCAGGTCAACCACCCTAACCTCAAGGTCATCCAGGTCAACCACTCTAACCTCAAGGTCATCCAGGCCAACCACCCTAACCTCAAGGTCATCCAGGTCAACCACCCTAACCTCAAGGTCATCCAGGTCAACCACCCTAACCTCAAGGTCATCCAAAAAAAAAAAAAATAATAAAAAATTAAAAAAAAATTAAAAAAAAATTAAAAAAAAATTAAAAAAAAATTAAAAAAAAATTAAAAAAAAAAAAAAAAAAAAAATTAAAAAAAAAAAAAAAAAAAAAAAATTAAAAAAAAACAAAAAAAATAGAAAATAAAAAAAAAAAAATAAAAAAAAATTAAAAACACATAAAATCGGGAATAAATGGGGAAAAAAGGGAAAAAATTCCCTCCGGATCCTGAACTGGGTATAAAAGGAGTTGTTCTGCAAGGAGTGGGACATTGTGTCTAGTGCAGTCGTGCCGTCAGTACATGTGTGTACCACCAGTACGTGTGTGTGTGATTTCGGCATATTGGTTTTGGATCACTTTCATCTTTATCAACATCAAGAGTAAGTACCAGTGCATTTTATAGTTATTTATATATATATATATATATATATATATATAATATATATATATATATATATATATTTATATTATATTCATGATTCAACAATTAAGTCCAAAAGAGTAGAATTCTGAAGTAAATGGTTTGGCGATAGTGGGGCGACTGGCGGCGATAGTGGAGCGACTGGCGGTGATAGTGGGGCGACTGGTGGCGTTAGTGGGGCAACTGGTGGCGATAGTGGGGCGACTGGCGGCGATAGTGGGGCGACTGGTGGAGATAGTGGGACGACTGGCGGCGATAGTGGGGCGACTTTTGGCGATAGTGGGGCGACTGGTGGCGATAGTGGGACGACTGGTGGCGATAGTGGGGCGACTGGTGGTGATAGTGGGGTGACTGGTGGCAATGGTGGGGCGACTGGTGGCGGTTGGATGACTGGTTGTGGTTGGATGACTAGTGTTATGGATTGAGGTCTACTTCTGATGAGCAATCCATTGATGATAAGCAAACTCCATCCACTGGAATTTCCTTCGAATTTCAACTCCTCATCCAGTAGGGTCATGCACGCTTGGTTGATGATGTCTGGAAGATTGATGATACTGAATATGGTGTAGTTTGGAGTTTTGAAGGCGACATTCTGAAACTCTTCTCATTCGAAGAAGGTCTTATCAAGGGTGCTGCGGAAATAAGTTGCCTCCAATACTAGATTGAACTTCATTGCTCCATGTGTCTGCAGTTGCTGACTGATGATGTGAACAATTTTATCCTTCAGACTGCTCAGAAAGGTGTGGAAATCTTTGACAGGCTCATCCTTGTATGCATTATTGTAGTATAGAGTCGTGAGTCGGGATTTGAATGCCTCCTCCAGGACAACAAACTCGTCCACAGAGTTTGCTGTTTGCTGACATCGTACAGCTTTGCTCATCTGGAACAATGCAAAACAATATTGTATTAGTATGGTATGCAGTATTCAACTCTATATATAAATCACTATCAACAGATGTGGGGGATGAAGGCAGTGAATCAGTATCAATATCTAGGATCGTGGGTCGGGTGTGTGGGTGGGTCAGGGATGGAGGTTCGTAGGTGTTTATGTTCTAGGGGACGATGGTCTGGAGCTGTATGGTGGGGTGGAGTGAGGTGGGGATGGGGGAATGTGAATGGGGGTCTAGGATCTACTTTGTGATTATATGGTTCTTGGTTAGGATGAATTACAACCATGTGAATGGAGGTCTAGGATCTACTTTGTGATTATACATTTTTAGGTTAGGATGAATTACAACCATGTGAATAGAGGTCTAGGATCTACTTTGTGATTATACGTTTTTTAGGTTAGGATGAATTACAACCATGTGAATGGAGGTCTAGGATCTACTTTGTGATTATACGTTTTTTAGGTTAGGATGGATTACAACCACCAACTCAAAGAACCTAATTCACAATTAAACTCTTAACTTGTATGTATTGGAACCTAATTCATAATTACACTAGTCATTTTTGAATATGTCATTTACTCTATGTATTGGAACCTAATTCATAATTAAACTTGTCATTTTCGAATTTAAGTCATTTTAGAATTTAATTGTCAGTCTCAAACCATCTACTTCAAAATTCTACTCTTTTGGACTTAATTGTTGAATCATGAATATAATATAAATATATATATATATATATATATATATATATATATATATATAATATATATATATATAACTATAAAATGCACTGGTACTTACTCTTGATGTTGATAAAGATGAAAGTGATCCAAAACCAATACCCTGAAATCACACACACACGTACTGGTGGTACACACACGTACTGACGGCACGACTGCACTAGACACAATGTCCCACTCCTTGCAGAGCAACTCCTTTTATACCCAGTTCAGGATCCGGAGGGAATTTTTTTCCCCTTTCTCCCTTTTTTCCCATTTATTCCAGATTTTATGTGTTTTTAATTTTTTTTTAAATTTTTTTTTAATTTTTTTTATTTTTTTTTTCAATTTTTTTTTTCATTTTTTTTTCAATTTTTTTTTCAAATTTTTTTTTTCTTAATTTTTTTTTTTTTAATTTTTTTTTTTAATTTTTTTTTTGGATGACCTTGAGGTTAGGGTGGTTGACCTGGATGACCTTGAGGTTAGGGTGGTTGACCTGGATGACCTTGAGGTTAGGGTGGTTGGTCTGGATGACCTTGAGGTTAGGGTGGTTGATCTGGATGACCTTGAGGTTACGGTGGTTGACCTGGATGACCTTGAGGTTAGGGTGGTTGACCTAGATGACCTTGAGGTTAGGGTGGTTGACCTGGATGACCTTGAGGTTGGGGTTGGTTGACCTGGATGACCTTGAGGTTAGGGTGGTTGACCTGGATGACCTTGAGGTTAGGGTGGTTGACCTGGATGACCTTGAGGTGAAGGGTGACTCTGGCACACTTGTGTGCCAGAGTCGCCCTTTTTATACTACTCAGGTTTGTAAACAATATGAAAATCATATGGTTGAAGCTGAAGAAGCATACACTGGAGCCTAGCTGGGACACGTTTAGGGAGGCGTTTGCTAATAGTTACTAGAGGTTTCAATAGTAATATGTTGGTCATAGATATATTGTCTGAATCGATCACAGCCAAACACCACTGCATAAAGCTCTTTCTCAATCTGGGCATAGTTTTGTTGACATGTGGTGAGGGTTTTAGAGGCATAGCATACTGGCTTACCGTTTTGAAGAAGAGCTGCACCCACTGCACTTTGAGATGAGTCAACTGTCTACACAATAGGTTTTGTGACATCAAAATGTGCCAAAACTGGGGCCTGAGTTATAAGCAGTTTTAGCTTTTCAAACGCCAAAGTGTGGCAGGTAGTCCACTCAAATACCGTATCATTTTTAATGAGAGGACGTAGGCATTCAGTTTCTGTTGCAAGATTTGGAACAAAACTTGATAAGTAATTGATAAGGCCCAAGAAACGTTGTAGTGAATTTTTATCCTGAGGACACTCCATACCACATATTGCCTTGATACGTGAGTTGTCAGGACACATTCCATCAGCCGAAAATATATGACCCATATATCTGACCTCACTTAGCCCAAAGGCACACTTGCTGCTGTTGAACTGAACATTCAGTTGTTGAGCACGTTCAAGAACTGATTGTAGGCGTTTGTAGTGAATTTCTGCTGTAGCACCATGCACCAAAATGTCATCAAGGTATATGACAACACCTTCCAAATCACCAAAGCAATCCACCATTGTTTTATGGAAAATTTCAGGAGCACAATTGATGCCAAAAGGAAGTCTGAGAAATCTAAATCGACCAAAAGGTGTGTTAAATGTTAGAATGTGGGAGCTTGCCTCATCCAGTGGAATAATCCAAAAGCCTGAATTGGCATCAAGAGTAGAAAAAACAGTGGAGCCATTCAATTGAGATCTAATACACTCCAAGGTGGGCAATTGGTAGTGTGCCCTCAACAGATTTTCATTAAGATGCTTAGGATCTATACATATCCGTAAATTGCCAGATTTCTTTTCTGTTACAACCATGGAACTAGCCCATTGTGTTGGCACAGACACCTTAGCTATAACTCCATCGGCCTCCATTTTTTCTAGTTCCTGCTTCACCCTGGGGTATAATTTGAATGGTAATTTCCGTGGAGGGTCAACCCTGGGAGTTGCATCTGGTCGAAGCTCAAGTTTACATGGCTTGGACAAACAACCAAGGCCACCAAAAACATCATACTTAGAAATTAACTTAGCATACACATCATTTTTCAAAACAGGTCCTGTCAAGTTATGATTGACCACATCCACCTGTTTTAGCAAACTCAGTTGTCTACAAGCATCTATCCCTAGAGTTGGGAGATGCTTCAAGTTAGTAACATGAAATTTAACATTAAAAATTTCACTATTAGTGACACAAGGCAGAACTGCATAGCCTAAAGAAGGAAGTGAATTGCCACAGATTGACGTAAGCTTTGAAATACAAGGATTAATAATGGATTTACAAAAACCCAATTGAAGAAATTGATCAACAGATATAATGTTCACTCGAGCCCCAGTGTCAAGTTGGAACCTAACTGGGTTCCCATTAATAGAAGCACTCAAAAACCAACCTGACTGCTCTTTGTTATTCACAGTTCCAACTGAGCCCACAAAATATGTGTCAAGATCATTACAAGAATCAATAAAAGTAATATTACCTGAGCAAGAAGTATCAGAAGTATTTGCTTGATTTTCTTGTGGCTGAGACTGATGGTATTCAATCGACATCACTGTCTTGCTTCTACACATTTTAGCAAAGTGGTTCAAACGACCACACCTACTACATGTTTTATTAAGTGCTGGGCACTTGAAGCGATGCACCTGGCCACACTTATCACAAATGGGCGGCATATTAATTTGGTCTTTGATTCACTTGTCCTGACCGGAAAGGTTGGGTTGAAGAATGAGCCTGTTGAATGACATCACCAGAGTTACTGGGAGTGTGAACATAACCTGAATTGTTGGCTGGTTGATGAAACTGGTTTGATCCATCCCGGAGAAATCGTCTGTTCACTGCTCCAATTGTCAAGTCAGAAGTAGGGCACAGGAGGGCTTTGACATGCTGTTGGGACATCACCACTGATCGACACACTTGCAGTGCTTTATCTAGGTTGAGGTCCGGATCCTGGAGCAGGCGTTCTTTAATGTTAGTGTGACTGTCATTGAGTCCACAAATCAAAATATCTTTCACCAGACTATCAGTCAATGACCCAAATTCACAGGAGTTACTCAGTGTCTTTAAGGCAGTGACAAAGTCATCAATACTCTCACCTGGCTGCTGCACTCGAGTGAAGAATTTGTGACGTTCAACTGTCAAGTTTTTTGTGGGGAGAAAATGTTCTTTAAAAAGTTGGACCAACTCCTCAAATTTGATTGCATCTGAGTCTTTATTGAATGAGTTAAAAACTGCCAGCCCTTGAGGTCCAATCAGGGCAAGAAACAAGGCCACTTTCCGTTTGGATGAAGCCTCATCAAGGTTTGCTGCAATCAAAAATATTTTAAATTGTTGCAGCCAGTTCGAGAAGTTATTCGCCACATCGCCGGAAAGGCTAAGAGGGTGAATATTTTGTGTCGAAATAGACATGTTGTACTGACAGAGATGCACTGACACTGACACTATGGTAGCCTACAATAAACGGTGGATACAGCAGGGTCCGCTCGCACCTGACACCATGTTTTAAGTGGATAGATAATTAGACTGTATCGATAATTAGACTTTATTTAATTGACAATATAAAACGACAAACGACAATAACATAACATGACATGAAGACCTAACCTCTAAGCACCAGCCATCACGGCACTTGGCGCCTAAAAACAGATGATTGACTATTGCCAACCTACACACAACAATCATGTGATTCACAGTCATCATCTTGTAAGTAAGCAACTTGAAACAACCTTTGAATACTAACACATCAATGGTGACTTTGTGCTTTGTTTTCTTCAAGAACATGATTTCATTCATGGGTTCATTTGTTTCAACAAAGCCATTTTTCTTACAAAAGTCAGTCATGTTCACTAGATAATGCTTTGCATACACTTTTTCAATTTTTAGTTGAAAGTTGAATTCATCAACTTGATACAAAGCAAGATTCATTTTGTTTACATTGCTCCTAACCTCTACAGAAACCTGTCTCATGTAAACATTCACTTTATTTACTGTTTTCCTAACTATCAATTTGGCAATACTACTTTCTTTACTGTTGACTTTCAATAAAGACAACTCCCTACCTACTACATTACTCAATTCTACTATCTCACTAGGATTTACTTTTTCAATAACAGTAACTAGGCCTACATTATCTGAAACTTGAAATTATTGATCTTGTATCTCAACACTACTATCATCCTGCTTCAATTTGCTTTCATCTTCATGATTATCTAACAATGTTTCATGTGTATCTTTTAATAGAAGGTTTATACTAACCTGCTCTAGTCTTATACTAGTACATTCTTGCTTCATATCATCAAACCTAGCACTTTGATCTTGTTTCAAATTATCAATCCTAGCATTTTGCTCATCAATCTTAGCATTTTGCTCATCAAACCTAGCATTTTGTCTATCAAACATTTGTGTTAAGAACGCTATACGATTTAGATCATTTTTAGCTCCTACCATACTTGTTTCATTTGATATTTCTACTACTTCCTCATGAATTGTTACATTTGAAACGTTTTCACTTACAGCTACACTATCGTTTGAGTCATTGTTTAAGGTTAGGTCTAAATCTTGAGATTCTTCATCTAAGTTTTGAATATTCTCACTGAATAAAACTTCATTATTTTTATTGTTCTCCATCTTGCTACTGCGTAAAAAGTATTTACTCATTAGAACTTGAACTTTTTCAACCCGATTTCCCACTCAGCAGCATCTCCCATTCACAATCTATCAAGATATCTATCTTACCAATAATTTTTTATAACCAGGGATATATTTTGTAGTTTGAGTCCCACCAGGGACGTGCTACCATTTGGCGTGCTACCAATTTCTCCTAAATAGGTTGGATAGCATTTCACACCTATTAACCTACAGGAAGTTATTGGCTCCAAAATGGTAGATTCTTGATAAACTATGAATGGATCTATCGCCTATGAATGAGAAATCCAGTTTTCAGAGCAAACCAACTTATAATCTTCGGAAGAATTTTGGCAATATACAACACAAATCCACAAAACAATACCTTACACACTTAAGCATCTAACATCATTACAAGCTAAATACTTATCCATTTATATAGTTGAAAAACAATGGCTATAGGCTTGTAGACACACCAAACAATTTTATACAAAATTAGAACACCATAAAACTGTTCAAAACTCAATTTAAAACATTAAAAATTCACTTAAACAGAAAAATATTCAGAGAACACAAAACCAGAACACATAGCCAGCCACCATTTTTTAGAGAGAGCCTAACAAGTACAGAGTAAAGCCCCACCTCAAAACAGTGTCGACATCATGAACACGTCACCGATATTAAATTCCAAAGAATTATAAATTACAAGTTTAGAATTTACATTTTACATTTGTTCTCAATAAAACTTTATTTCGAAACTGTTATTTTAAATTTATATATATCCTCTATATTTATAATGATCTATTTATCTGTTAATTCTGTTACTCAGTTTCGGTGATACCATGGAATGTGCAACACAATTATTTATGATAAATTCTCAGTTAAAAAGTTGTCCGCATATCGATTACTCTGATATTTACTATCAAGTTTTATAGATCTCGAATTGAAGATTCGATTTTAATCGAGAAAAAAAATGTAATATTACAATGTTTGATGGAACGGCAGACAGATATGGGACCAAAGGTGGAGGAAACAATGGTTAAAGACAACAAAATAAAATGTGGTGTAGAATTTGCGAAATGAATAACCATTCCATCAACAATTGTCAATTCAACTTGAAAAATCAAAAGAAAGAAGACAGTTATTGTCAAATTTGCAAAGTAAAAGGGCATTCTATCAAAAGTTGTAAGTTCAATGGGAAAGTAATCGAGTCAAAAAACGAGTAAATGGGTTTCTAGGTTCTGTTATTGTGGATGCTCAGAACCCCACAACCAATCGGAATATGTCTCGAGCTAGTTTTGAAAAAGAGGAAATTTCCTTGAAACATAAGGATAACATTTGTAACACGAAATTTTCAAATGACAAAGAAGTTTTTATTAATTTGAGTGATCGTGTTGAGGTAGAAATAATTCATGAAGATAATTTGGAAAAGCATAAAATAGGTGATAAGAGGAAAAGTGTTAGTGCTGAACATGAAACCTCATGAAGTATTAAGGAGAAAACCCAAGAGGATATTATTTTCAAGCATGATAGCCTAAGTGAAAGAGAGGAAAATTTTAAAAAAGATCAAGAAGTCTTAAGAGCTATTAAGGAAGAAACCCATAAAGATATTATTATAAAAGATGAAGCATTAAAAAATTGTAACAAAAAAGATACCTTTAAGGAAGTTTCAACAAGTGTAATGGAGAAAAGTCATAAAGATATTATTTTGCAACAAGATAAAATATATAAAGAAAGTGATAGTATGGATCAAGAAATCTCAATCCATTCTTATTCGTCCAATGAACGAATATGTAAATCTTCAGTATTAATCACAGGAAATTTGTGTGATAAAAAAATTAATATTCTTTTCGATAGTGGGTCTTCAGTTTCGCTCTTGAACATTAACTTGTTGGATCATTGTCAAGGTCGGACATTGACCAGAGATAGTAAAAAAGTGAATCTCATAGCTGCGAATGGGTTACCTATTGATATAATTGGTAAAATTACTGTTGAATTTAGAATTTCAAATGTTGATATTAGGCTACATGGGAATGTTTTATTATCAAGTCAGCGTCGGTTGAATTGTTATTAGGAACAGACTTTATGAAAAGCTATGGAGTGTGTTTAGATTTTTTAAATCAACAAATTGATTGGTCTGACAGAAATAAAGATTATACTGTGCCATTTTCTCGAGATAATGAATTAGCAAATCTTAATTTTATTGAGTTAAAAAATGATACACAATTGATTGTTAAACCAAAGCGAACAGATATTATTGCTGTGCAATTTGATAAAAAATGGAACAGTGGAGGTGATTTCAATTGTTCATTGCGAAATTTGGAGCTAGATATTATTAGTACAAGAGAATTATGCGAGGATGGTTGCGTGCTAGAAATTGCAAACTCGTCAGATTCAGTGATTCAATTATTAGATCAACAATCAAACGGCGATGCTATTGTAGGAGATGTTACGCAATCTACTAAGGCGAGCGGATTTGGGTCACATGGCATACAGCAAGCTGTTATTTTGCATGGTGATATTATTTTAATGGGCAATTCGCAAAAAAATATTGATGTTTTCTTCATAGACCTGAATAGCTTGTTTGACAAAAATGTAGTACAGTTTGTGCCAGATGAGAATTTATTCAATTCAATGCATATGCCAATTGAGATGGAGTAAAAAAAATGGATGGAAGATTTTCTTTTATTATTCGAAATAATGGGTGTGAGCCAATTTTTCTTAAACGAAATGGATGCATTGGAATATTGTTCATGGAAGACAAGGTCAATGGAATGATTAATATGGTTGATGAAATTACTGGTAAGGTAGCTATAAATGATAAATTAGCTAAGTCAGTCCAAGAGGAATTTAGGAATATGGTTAATGATTTTGACGATATTTTTGCTAAAGATTAATATGACATACCAATTTCCAAGTTGCCAGCAGTTACAATTCAGTTAGTAGATAATAGTCCAATATTTAGTTCTCCTTATAAATTCGCACCTAGTGAACGGAAAGAATTAAAAGACATAATTGATGGTTTATTGAAAGCTAAGGTGATAGAAAGTTGTAGATCAGAGTATGCTTCCCCGGCGTTTTTAGTTAGGTATAAAAACAAACCGCCAAGGATGGTAATTAATTATAAAAAGTTAAATTCTAAGATTGTGAAAGATAAATATCCATTACCAACCCCAGGAACCATACTTAAAACTTTAAGTGGAGCTAAATACCTTAGTACGTTGGATTTAACTTCTGCATTTTATTCTATGCCTATTGCTGAAGAATCACAGCATTTAACAGCTTCCACCACACCTTTAGGATTATACAAATTCAAGAATTTACCACAAGGCCTGGCAATAAGTCCTAACACTTTTCAGCGTGAAATCACGAGTTTGTTCAGTGATAAATTGTATAAGAGTATGCTGTTTGGTCCGGCCAGAGCATTTGAATTGTAGCGCCAAATCCCAGACTACAGTTCTGCCAATAGCAGGTTTGTTGGCACCACTGCTGACTGTCCAGCTGTTTTGGCTTGAGAAAAAAAGCCCCAGTCATCTTGTTTTTCGTCAGTCGTTCAGTTTGTCTTGTCTTGTCACCCCGTTGTTGTGCAAGATCAAATTTGTATCTTGTCATGTAATTTCGATTGGAGATTTCTTGTAAATAATTGCTTGAGTGTCGTGTTGTTGAATTGAGTATAACAGCGTAAATAGTGTTAAATTGAATTAATTTGAATCGGATTTGAATTTATAAAGAATCAGTTTGAGCTTTGTTCAAACACAGTACAGAGCCTGCAATTTGAACGTGAAAAGGCTGCCCGGAAGCAAACCTGTCTTTTTCCCAGATTTCTTCCCACCTGAATCTGACCAAAACACCTAATAAAGGCTTCGAAGGGCAAGTAGACAAAATTGGATTGAATCTGGTGAGTTTTTACTCTTTTTATTGTTCATTAATGCAGAGTTTAACTGTACCTGGCTCAAATTGAAGATTAAATTTTGCTCCTTATTTGTATTTGATTATTTGAATGGTAAATTACAGTCCACTGATAGCTCTACCCTGAGCTTTGTTCAGAACATTTTTGGTCCTCCGGGCCGGATGAATTTAAATTTGTAATTTATTGATTGATTCACACACATTGGATTTAAGCAGTTTCGTATTTGTCCAATGTTGGCATGTTGAGAATGGTCTGATCTATGCTCAACTTAGTTTGTTGTAGCCTTGTTCTAAGAGCAAGGTTTCTTGTCAATTTGTATTTGTCTGAAATTAAATTTATTTCAGTTAAAATTGTAATTTTCCTGAAACTAGGCTCATTGTGCTCTTTTTCGGGAATTTGTTTGTTTGTTGGAAATTTGTATTGTCCATTTTTATACATGTTAGTGAAGGTTAATCACAGCATGAATTTGTTTGTTCAATTCAACAAGTTATCGTTTGTTTGTGAGTTGTTGGAAGAACATTATCTAATCATATAGTTTTGTCTTCAGCAGTAACTTATCTTGTGAATTGATAATCAAAGTTTAACTTTGATAACTTACTAGTCGTGATTCTTCCTTCCATTTAGTTTTTGAACTCATTCTTGTTTTATTGTCTGTTGTTTTGTATTCGGGGCTGAATTGTTTTGTGTATGAGTTCAAGATGGAGGAAAAATTACAGAAACAAATCAGGGTTCATCGCGCTAAACTGGAACAATTGTATGCCAGATTGCAAAGGATTTATGAACTGTCTAAAAATGTCTCTGATCCAAAGGTTGCTGAGCAATTTTTAATCTTGTATCCTCGGGTGTCTCAGACCATTTCAGATTATGAAAAGACAGAATTAGTGGTTAATGAGTTGGAACTTGAGTTGAATAAAGACCATGTTGTAGCATTCAACGACTCACATCTAGATCTGTTTCAGTATATTGAAGTAGCGGCTAACACTCTCAAACAGAGAGAGGCGACTGATGCTATTGCTCAATCTTCGGCAGCTTCAGCAGCTAGTGCACAGCCAGTCGTGTCCGAGTCAGTACTGCCCAAAATCGACCTTCCAAAATTTGATGGGAACCAGACTCAATGGTCGGTGTTTTATGAACTATTTAAGGCATTGGTACATGACAACAAGAGTTTGAACGATCAGCAGAAGGTCCAATATCTTGTAAGTAGACTTACTGGACAAGCAGCAAATATTTGTCGTCATTTGCCACCATTGGCTAACAATTATCAAATAATTTGGCAGGCATTATTGACCCGCTATAACGATCCACGGGCGCAAGTCGATGCCTATTTCAAACAAATTTTTGAATTTCGTCCAATAAAATCAGAATCAAAGGCAGGTTGTATTGCGATTTTGGATGGGTTTTGCAGTTCAATCAATGCAGTGAAGAGATTGTGACTCACTGATTTGTCAGACTCGATATTCCTCTATCATGGCTTGAGATTGCTGGATCCAAGTTCTCGTAGAAATTTTGAATCGGCCGTCCGTGACAAGGCTATGCCAACTTATGCCGATTATGTCAAATTCATTGAAAAGCAAATTAAGACTCTTCCTTCTGATGAGAAACAGACTGAATCGTTTAATATGAGGCACAAAAAGGATAATAAATCAAAGGTGTTTGTGGTTCAATCTAATGATTCATCTAACGATGCATCTAGTAAAAAGCCCAATTGTCTGAAGTGCTCAAAATCGGGTCATCGGTTAGTAGATTGTGCTAGTTTCTTGAAAATGACTCCTTGGGATCGTTATTGTTTGATTAAAGGAAAGTTTTGTTGTTTTCGTTGTCTTGATGTGGATCATTTGAGTAGAGATTGTCGTAGTAAAACTCAGTGTGCTCAATGTCGAGAATCTCATCATTCTTTATTGCACTTTTCCAGATCAAGTTCCAATGAAGGTGTTGCGTCCTCGTCGAACTCCAAGGCAGGTGGCACATCACCTATTAGTTGTTGTTCTACATCCAACGATGTAGAAAATTCGACCATTGTGTTGTCGACCGTCACTGCACATATTCGAGATTGTAATGATCAGCTTTGTGATGTTCGTTTCTTGATTGACACCGGGAGTCAGTGTCATTTTGTTACAGCCAAATTGTGTCGGCGTTTGAGACTACCATTCCAGCCCATGAAAACCGTTGTTCGTGGATTCGGTGGTGGTACTAGTGAAGTTCGAGGTCGTACTTGTGTGTCGATTCAGTCGAAGTTGGATCCTACCGTCAAGTTTTCGATGGATGCCACAGTGGTAGATAAAGTCATCGACAAGTTGCCTTCTTGTGAAATCGACAGATCCAAACTTCATCATCTTGAAAATCTCACACTGGCTGACGACAAATCCTACCTTCCTAGTAGAATAGATGGCATCATTGGTGCGGAGTTAGTTCCTCACTTGCTACGTGGAAGTCCTAGTATAGGTGAATCGCACGAATTGATGACTGTAGTCCATTCGTTAATAGTCCATCGTTGGATAGTTTTGTGGAACGTTTTTGAGAGTTGGAATCGTGCCCTGCACCAAGCTGTCAACTGAAACCGGAAGAGTTGGAGTGTGAGGTGAATTTTCGGAAGTCTGTACATCGTGTGAATTCTGGTCGTTTTGTTGTTGCCTTGTCATTTGCGGAGCCGCCCAGCAGCTTGGGAGATTCGTATGCTGTCGCCGAACGCAGACTGCTGACTTTGGAGAGACGACTAGAGCTTGACAGCAATACTCGTATTTCATATCATGAAATATTGATCGATTACCTACGTCAGGGTCACATGTCGTTTGTAGCAGATCAGACAGACCGAGGTGGTTACTACATACCGCATCACGCCATCATGAAAGCAAGCAGCACTACCACGCCCATCCGAATTGTATTTGATGCTGGTTCCAGAACATCATCGGGTTTGTCATTGAACCAGGTTCTTCATGCTGGTCCCAAATTGCAGACTGACATTTTTGTTTTGTTAGTTAATTTTCGTTTGTTCCCAATTGCACTAACTGCCGACATTAAACAAATGTATCGACAGATATTAGTGGAGGATTCCTGCTGTCGTTATCAGCGTGTATTGTGGAGATTTTCGCCGGAGGATCCGATCGAAATTTATCAGCTCAATTGTGTTGTTTTTGGTGTTTCAAGCTCTCCATATTTGGCGCTTCGCACCGTCCACCAGCTTGTAGAGGAGGATGGAAATCGTTTTCCAGCAGCCAAGGCGAGAATACCAAGAGACATGTTCATGGACGACTTAGTCACATCTGTTGCCACAGAGTCAGAGGCCGCGGAGCTGTATCGTCAGTCCAAGCAGCTGTTTGAGGGAGGAGGTTTCTCGCTCACAAAGTGGACTTCAAATTCACCATCAATGTTGGAGAAATTCTCGAAGGAAGAGAAATCGTTTTCGTACAAGGATTTCGAAGCAGACAACTCCTTGGCTATCTTGGGATTGAATTAGCAACCTAGTACTGATCTGTTTCAGTTTTCCGTCAAGTGTGGTGAGGTCGTCGCTACTAAGCGCTCTATTCTGTCAGTGATGGCTTGTATCTATGATCCACTTGGTCTCTTGTCACCCTTTACATTATTTCTAAAGTGTCTTGTCCAGAAACTGTGGAAATTAGGAGTGGATTCGGACGAGAAGCCGCCTGAGTCTATATGCACTCTTTGGGAGAATTGTCAAAAAGAGTTGCCTCTATTATTGAAATTTGTTGTTCCACGTCACGTTGGTTTGTTTCAGAATTCTCACATCAGTTTGATTGGTTTTTGTGACGCATCATTGTCTGGTTATGGTGCAGTTATCTATGTGAAGTCGCAGAAGGAGAGCGAGGAGTCAAGAGTTGTATTATTGTGTTCAAAGTCCAAGGTAGCACCATCTAAAGTTGTTTCAATACCTCGTTTGGAGTTGTGTGCGGCACTCTTGTTGGCAGAACTCATGAATTCAGTAGTCACTATTATTAGTGAACGTTGTCATGTGTCTCGAATTGTCGCACTCTCTGATTCGACAGTCACCTTGTGTTGGATTAATGCTCCATCCGCGAAATGGCAAACTTTTGTTGGTAATCGCGTCGCAAAAATACAGGATTCTTGTATACAGGAGTGGATGCATGTTGCCGGAATTGAAAATCCCACTGATTGTTTGTCTAGAGGTTTATCACCAGTTGAGCTTGTGAACTTTCCGTTGTGGCTCTCAGGTCCATCATGGATAGCAGAGGACGAATGCGATTGGCCCGGCCGAACTCAAATGGAAGAGATCGTGGATCCACCGGAGGCGAAAAAACCATATTCATTGATTGGTCGTTGTTCAGATTATGGTCGTCTTTTGAGAATTGTAATTCTTGTTCTCAAATTCTTACGAATCTTACCCCAATCAGAAGAATCAGATTTCGATGTTGCTGAGAGGTATCTATGTAAAGTGGTACAGAAGATACATTTTTCATCTGAATTTGTGCAATTGGAGAAGGGAGAAGATTGTTCTATGCGCCTACGTCGCCTGTCTCCATTCATTGATAAAGGTGTGATTCGCGTCGGCGGTCGTTTGTCTCATGCTGGACTGGAATTTGAGACTTGTCATCAGATGATCTTACCAAAATCCGATGCTTTCGTATCGATGTTGATTGATTATCATCACAAGAAGAACTGTCATGCTGGACGTTCGTTATTGTTGTCCTTGATCAGACAGAAATTCTGGATACTGTCTGCTTGCTCTATTATTCCTATTTGTGTTTTTAAGTGTAATCATTGTTTCCGTGTTCGACCTAGTAATAATGAAATTATATCCACTCCCAACTCAATAGTTGTGGTGATTGTTGCATTTTTTCTTTTGTGTTGTTTTTTGGTGTTGGTGTTTTGTTCTTTTTGTCATGTCTGGATTTTTCCCTTCCTTGGTTTTTCAGTTTTTGTAACTTGGCTGAAAAATAGTTTTTCAGAGGCGGGGGTATGGTCCGGCCAGAGCATTCGAATTGTAGCGCCAAATCCCAGACTACAGTTCTGCCAATAGCAGGTTTGTTGGCACCACTGCTGACTGTCCAGCTGTTTTGGCTTGAGAAAAAAAGCCCCAGTCATCTTGTTTTTCGTCAGTCGTTCAGTTTGTCTTGTCTTGTCACCCCGTTGTTGTGCAAGATCAAATTTGTATCTTGTCATGTAATTTCGATTGGAAATTTCTTGTAAATAATTGCTTGAGTGTCGTGTGTGTGAATTGAGTATAACAGCATAAATAGTGTTAAATTGAATTAATTTGAATCGGATTTGAATTTATAAAGAATCAGTTTGAGCTTTGTTCAAACACAGTACAGAGCCTGCAATTTGAACGTGAAAAGGCTGCCCGGAAGCAAACCTGTCTTTTTCCCAGATTTCTTCCCACCTGAATCTGACCAAAACACCTAATAAAGGCTTCGAAGGGCAAGTAGACAAAATTGGATTAAATCTGGTGAGTTTTTGCTCTTTTTATTGTTCATTAATGCAGAGTTTAACTGTACCAATAACCTGGCTCAAATTGAAGATTAAATTTTGCTCCTTGTTTGTATTTGATTATTTGAATAGTAAATTACAGTCCACTGGTAGCTCTAGCCTGAGCTTTGTTCAGAACACTGTTATAGGCTATATTGATGATTTATATATTTATTCTGAGACAATTGAAGAACACATGAAAAAACTCAAGGAAGTTTTCGAACGAATACGGGAGTGTAATTTGAAATTAAATCCAGATAAGTCTAAAATATGTTTTCAGGCATTGAAAATATTGGGGCTTATAGTTTCCGACAAAGGCATAGCACCTTTGGAGGATAATGTAGAATCAATTAAGAATTTTCCAGTACCAACCAAAGTGATTGAGTTAAGACGGTGTTTAGGAGCAGTCAGCTATTATAGAAAATTCATACCTGGATTATCAAAGAGAGCTTATTTGTTAACACAATTAACTAAGAAAGATGTGAATTTTGAATGGTTGGAGACACATCAGAAGGTTTTTGAAGATTTAAAACAGTGTTTGATATCAAGCCCAGTTTTGGTTCATTATTGTGATAATAGGCCTACGTATTTATACACGGATGCGTGCTCAATTGGTGTTTCAGGATGTCTTTCTCAGACGCTAGAAGATGGATCGATTCATCCAGTTTCTTTTGTATCACAAAGACTTACGAAAAGTGAAGCTAATTGGTCAGCGACGGAATTAGAATTATTGGCTATAACTTATTCTATTATGCATTTTCGTTCTTTATTGTTGAATAAGAAGTTCACAGTCATAATAACTGATCACAGCTGTTTACAATATTACAGGAACATTAAAGAACCCAGTTCTCGTTTAGCTAAGCTTCTAACAAAATTGGTTCAGTTTGATTTCAATATAAAATATCAGCCGGGGAAAACGCTTCAATTAGTAGACGCATTATCGAGTGCTCCAGGAGAGAAATTCATTGAACATGAGTGGCAGGAATTCACGAATGTTATTACTAGAGATCAAATAAAGTTGTTACATGAGCATGTACTGGGAGAAAATTTGCAAGAGTTTTCGAATGTTGTTTCCAGTGTTAATATAGGATTATTACAGAAGCAAGATCCATTTCTCAAAAAGATATATGATGCATTATTGAATTTGGATGCGGCTGAGATCAGCATTGCACGGAAATCTAGAAATTATACATTGCGTGATGATATCTTGTATTATAAGGAATCGCAAGTTAAATCAGCAGCTTTGTATTTATTGGTAGTTCCACAAAGTTTAGTGCCTACAATTTTGAAACAATTTCATGATTCATTACAGTTTGGAGCACATATGGGAGTAGATAAGACGTTATCAAAGATTAAAGATAGGTATTATTGGCCTACAGTGAGAAAATATGTTATTGAATATGTGAAATCTTGTGAGGTTTGTCAAAAAGTCAAAGTTTCTCGTTTAAAACCGGCTGGGTTGTTGAAGCCTATTAAAATTTCAGATGAACCATTTCATACAATTTGCGTGGATGCAGTAGGTCCGATTTCAAAGAGTAATAACTGTCACTATATTTCAGTAGCAGTTGATAGAACAACTCGCTTTGCATTCTGTAAGCCTGTAAGTTCCGTTGATGCACAAAGCACGGCAAACTTCATTTTAGATTTTGCTTCTTTGTATGGATTACCACGTGTTATTGTACTAATATAATGGTACTAATTTTAGGGCAGAAGTTTTCAAAGATTTTTGTGTATCGTTAGGAGTGGAGCAGAAATTTGGTTCTCCATATATGCCTTCAACTCAAGGTGTGACAGAGCGTTTTAATGATACCGATGTTACGATGTCACGATGTTACAATGTTTTATAAATACCAAACAATCTAATTGGGCGAAATGTGTGAAACATGTATGTTTTGCTTATAAAATTACAGTACAAGATTCATTGGGATATGCTCCATATTATTTAGTTTTTGGATTTATTCCAAAATATATGGACAAAAAAATATGGATATAGCGTTTCTTCCCTCTACTGTTTGTAGAGATAGGATAGAGGATTTGAAATTTTTGGCGAATGTTCGTGAGCAATTACCTGCATTATTACAGGAAGCACAGACAAAACAGAAAGATAGTTTTGTTAAAAAACATAGATTAGTAGCTTTCAATGTAGCTTTCTAATTATAATTTTATTCTATAATAATAATAATAATCAGATGAATATTTCAGGGGCTACTCGCTTTGCTGATCTGTGGTCGTTCAGTTTATGATAATAATAACAATAAAAAACTAGAACTACTATTCAGAATTATGGATCTTACTTTAATAAATAATAAAATAGATATCTTACTCTACCTTAACAAAATCCTTTGGCCTGTTCTTCAAAGGTCCAGTAAAAACACTCCCGAAATTAAAATAAAAAAATATAAAAAAAACTCTGCCAGTTGATGAATCAAAAACACCAGCTTTCCCTACAAGATTCAAATCCTGAAAAATACAATTATGTAGGTTTAAACTGCCCGGACTGCGACAGCCTATAATTGAATTCTCAAGACAGAATCCTTCAGGTAACCAATGCCTTAACTCAACAACTCACTTCACAAACGGTTCAAGTATATGGGGCCCGAAAGAAAAATTCCAAATCTATTTAGTATGTGAAAAACACTTGCAGCCTTGATTCACAGACCAAAAGTCAACTCACTCTTGTTTGCATAGCATGGAGCTAAAACCCATAATATTGCCTTCACGAAACGTGATAAAACACACGTTTCATCTTTGTACATTGGAGATCTTCTCGCTTTATCAATTATATTTAATAATTAAATCCACGACCAGATTTCCAATTCACAAAATAATATTTCAAAAATTGAATAGGTTCTGATGTCATGTATGACACTATGAGCATGTTTTTTCATTCCCAATCATTCCATGACAGTTTATATTTGTCCATGTTAAATAAATAAAAATTAATAAATGATAGCCTACGCTTCTCTGAAATCTGTCCCAAAGTTATTCCCTCCCTTGTAAAAAGTTGACAATACAAAAACTACTGCAGTCACAAATGAAAAAAAATCTCTTCTTTATTCATATTCAACCTATTTCATTATTTTTGCTGAAATTGAAACTGTGCAATGCATTTTTCCATAAGAGCCAATGTGTTACAAAAAGACGAATCCCACAGCAATGCGGGTTGCCTATCTTTACCAGCTGCCTCACTTTTTTTTGTTGCTAGTACATTCCAGTCAGTAAAGATTACAGTAACTATATTACCCATGGGTAAGTGTTCACTGATCAAAACGTGTAACATAACCTCTAGTCCAGTCAAATGGTTGTTTTTATGGAAACAGCCCCGAAAGAATTTTTCTTGATAGTTCTATACATATTTTGAGTCGCTGAAATTCAAATCTGAAATTAGCTGACACGCCAGAGGGCGGCTTCGCCCCCAAAACCTCCCAAAATTTCGGACTTATTCAATTTTTTCATTAATCTCGAGAGCCTCTTGATTCTTGTGAAAAAGCATTCTCTACAAATTAATAATTTATTTCCAATAAATTGAGTGGTTGCACAGGATTCTACCATTTTTAATTCCGGAGCTACAAATATTCAAAAAAGTGGTATTTTTTCAAGGGTTTTTCAAAATTATTTAATCATACAACTTCTCCCCTATACAACTTGGATATTTTTCTAGCAATGATTGAAAAATCACACATCACGTGAAAGAACAATCACATAAGTGTGGCAATGTAACTCACACTTCATCTCTAGCACCATCCTCATCATCATCCAGCTCATACTAGACTTTAAATATACCTATGTTAAATAAGTTGTCTGGAATAAATTAAAATTGAAATTTGATGAAAAAATAGAAAATTCCTCCTTGAGTCTATTTCAACCCATATTCCCCATACAAAAGAAAATGGACAATTTATATTTTCAAAACTGTGAAACTGTGTATCTCAGTACGGTAACCCTAAATGATAAAAAATTGTAATTGGTCTTGATTTCAAGAACAGTATCTTCTCTTTCATGTAAGGTAAATGATTCTTGTAAATTATAATTGGCGGACGATTGTTTTTTACATAAACTACAATTAAAATTAGATGATTTCACAGACATGATACTACGCTTGCGCAGTAGAAAGGAGCAGTTCTACAGCGAGCCTCGCCTGGTGGGATAGGCTATTTTAATAGTGAGGTACATGTTATAATGGCAGTGTACGATTGACAATACTGTTGCTGTCCTTTTCTATCATACAACAAAACAGATAGCGCTATCTCTCTCTAGCTTTGCAATGTTGTCAGTTTGCCAGAATATTTTATTTTTACTTTTGACAGTGACTGTACAAAAGTAAACAATTCATTATCAGTTGCCATTTTTTTCTTCATTCTATCGAAATACTTTAGTACACAAGTCATATCGCTGGCCTGCAAGAAAAGTGACACAACTCAAAAAACTAAATTTTTCAGTAAGGCCAGAGTAAAATTTTCCTTTCTTTCAACATCCTGTAAATCTTTAAATTCTGATCCAAATTTGATCCCGAATACACCAATGTCTGCATAACTTCCTCAAGAATGACAACAAAGAATTTGTAGGAAGATATTTTTATAATTAAACACCCAATCATGAAAAATATTATCAAATTTTGAGCTGTGACAGTTTTCTTGTAGTCTAGACAATACACCTCTCAAAATAGTACATGCAGCGATGTGGATTATCTCAAGTTAAAATGACATAAATTGAAATTTTATGTACCAGTAATAGATCCTTACAAGGATGGGGGTCCATTGATTTCGTAGGAGTGCAAAAAAAAGAACTGTAAAAATTATACAATATATTTACTTACCAAATTTGTGAAAATTTTCCCTGGAGTTTTCTCTCAAGAGTCTAGAAATTTAATTATAATTATTAGGAACATGAAGTTACTTATCAATATTACAAACTAAAATTGCTTATTCAAATGAATGTCTATAGAAAGAAATGAATAACTGTTAGTAATATTTACTATCTTGGATTTCTTATTCTATTTCAGACCATTCTTCTTTATTAATTAGAACGAGAAGAAATATGTTTCAGGGAAAAATTAGTTTCAGGGTAAAGAAGAGTACAATAGAAAAAATTGATATAATAATAATAATAAATAGAAGTAATTAATAAATTTCAATCTCCTTACAATGAAATACTAGAAGTAGGATCTTCTCAGTCTTAAGAACACAGAGTTGTCACTACTAAACACATGATAGAACTTGATTATTACATCATAAATTTCATTGTATCATAGAATATGAATGGTATCTAGAAGATGGAATTGGAACATCTTATTTCAATCGTATCAAATCGAAATAAATCTTGTGAAGATAAAATGCATAGTTTATATAGTCGATCAGTATTGGGATTCTTATCGCTGTTGTTTGGAAGTACTGCTTGTCTCTCCAACTCACTGAGTGCCGAATAAGTAATTTAAAGTAGTTTTCGATCATCCTCCACGAATTTGCTACTGCACTAGAGTCTGCACTTTTGTGTACAACTTGAAAGCAATGTTTTGTCGGAATCGTGTTTTTTTTTTTTTTACTTTGAAGATGAGACATAGTACGTCTCACCGCTGTTAGGTTGGCGTTTTGATACTTCTTTTACCCAAGCTTGTTTGTTCAAACATTTTTTTCCATACTTTTTTGAGGGTTTTGCGGTTTCAGAATGGTATTTTTTGGGGTCATGCAGACGAACATAAGGTCTATATTCTGTGTGATGGGGAAAGTGACTGTTGTCAATATTTTTTCTGCAGTAATCAAGTTGTCTGGCACTGTATATTCCACCTCATCACTTGTTTGGACATTGTTCCCAGTCAGGACAAGCTGTAACATGAGTCTTCAACGTGACATCATTTTTGAAATTATGGAATTTTCTAAAAATGGGGATTAAAAACATTGTTAAAACCCTGCAGTTTATCTCTAGTCATTTTGGCAAAGCATTATTGATTGAGTTATTCCTATAGATGGAGCATCAGCATACAGCAATTGTATAGTCACTTTCATTTATAGTACAACATTCTACACACTTATTATTATAAATTCTCATAATTATAGTAGACTACTATTTTACCATGTAAAATTCTAATTCCTGATGTGAAGAAGATTATTATTACTATTGTCTGTTATTGTACATTGTAATAATAGTGTACATTATTAACTAATCATAGCAAACTTAGGTACACCTGATGCCAATATTCTGGGTCAATTTTTGCAACAAGACAAGCTATAGTTGTCAAAAAGTATAAGCGTTATCAATAACGTAACTTTTAGAATTGATCTAAGTTTAAGTGTAAGCTATTCTATTGATGATGGAATGTAAAATAAATTATGATTGAGATTATTATTGTTGCAATTCAAGATGAGAAGCGCATGAATATCAAAACTCACACTATTCCAAACAAGAAAAATGTCACAACTAGTAATGTGGCAGTATTCCAGAAGAGTATTTTACACTCACTCCTGGTGTCGGCCAGCACTGCATTGAGTTGTGTCAGTGTTCATGAGCTATCACATGCGATTCTTGCTGGAGGCATAGAGTGACACATCGCTCATTCTAGTGATTTACAGTGTAACTACATTTGTGACTCTTTTTCTGTTGCAAGATGTAACTAAACCAGTCCCATTTTTTTGTAATAAAACTAAAATTGATTTTTTTCGAGTTGTGTCACTTTCCTTGCGGGCCAGCGATATAATTGATTTAAAATGTATTTTTGAAACAATTAAATAATTTTTTGACATTACCGTATGATAAACACAAATTAAAATACCTGAAATGACATTTTAAAAATTGATAACTTAACCTTCCTATAGTGAGGTCCACGTTATAATGGGAGGGTACGATTGATAATACTGTTGCTGTCCTTTTCTATCATACAACAAAACAGATAACACTTTCTCTCTCAAGCGTTGCAATGTTGTCTGTTTGCCAGAGTATTTTATTTTTAATTTTGACAGTGACTGTACAAAAGTAAACAGACAATTCTCAGTCACCATTTTTTTCTTCATTCTATCAAAATAGTTGAGTACACAAGTCGTATAATTGATTTGAAATGTATTTTTGAAACAATTGAATAATTTTAAGACATTACCTATACCTTATGAGAAACACAAATTGAGATACCTGAAATAACATTTTAAAAGTTGATAACTAACCATCCTAGACTCTATCCATGCTTCAGTTAGCCTACACGTATAGTAGGTTAGACTTACTTGTACCAGTATAAAAAAATATTGAAAGGTTATTTCAGAATTATATCCATTGAAATTACTTTTTTTGAATGGGATTTCTATTTTTCTATTATTTTTAAAAGAAATTGGAATAGAATTCCTACCAAATAACTTCATTTCTGTTGTTTTGAAATTCAGATTGTTGCATCACAGCTTTTTAAATTAGCCGCCATTTCAGGTTTGTATAAAAATCTAATCTCAATTATGAAAGCAAATTTTTTAATCAAATTATGAAAAATATTTTTTTCCTACAGATACCTTGAAAAGTGACCATTTCTGCACTGATTGCTGGCCGCAAAGAATCACTTTTCTGCACTAGTGCGCAAAGTGAGTACATTGCATACTCCAGATTTGCAGCATGACAATGCAAAATAGTTAGTAGGTTATATGGAGCACACCAGTGCAGGAAAATCAAAATTAAGTTGGTAACACTCATAGTGAGGCCCACGTTTTAATGGCAGTGGAGAACAGCGTTGCCTTGCCATTATGTGCCTTGATTATAGTCATTTCAATACTCACATAAGATAAACCCCCTTCAAGCAGTCAGATAAATTTTCAATTGAAATACTAATCATTATAATTAAATTATTATTATTCAATTTTAAATAAATTAAGGTTTTTATTAATAATAAAATTACACAGAAAAACATTTGATGGATTTCAGGGAATTTTACCCATAATTATCCTCTTTTCATATTCAATGGTAACTGTAGGAAAAATTTAATGTGAAATATGTGCGTAAAGTTTGTTTGCTGCACTCAAGAAACAATTATTCCGCACTCGCCTACGGCTCATGCGTAAACGTGCAGCAAACTGTCACTTTGCGCACTAGTTGCACAAATAACTATTATTGATTAATTTGACATAAAATTGATTATTTTATCAAGGAAATGATAATTATTATATTAGATCAAATTCAATGGGATGAATTGAGTAGGCCTAACAGCTGTGTACACCACAAAGTAGAAGGAATTTCTTCTTCTTTCTTCTCTGTGTTTACACTCAGTGGCAAAATTGAGAGACTTGGCAACGTTTTTCTCCTATCTTTCTTCACTGACATTATGACGTGGACCTCACTATAGACTTCATCCATGCTTCAGTTAGCCTACATGTAGCCTATAGGTTAGACCTACTCGTACCAGTATAAATAATATTAAAAGGTTATTTCAAAATTATTTCCATTGAAATTACTTATTTTAAAAAGGATTTCTATTTTTCTATTATTTTCAAAAGAAATTGGAATAGAATAACTACCAAATAACTTAATTTCTGTTGTTTTGGAATTCAGATTGTTGTATCATATCGTTTTAAATTAGCCGCCATTTCAGGTTTTTATAAAAAAAATCAATTCACCAATGCAAACCGCCAAAACCGAGTTGTAGGTTAAGGACAAGCCAAGTGTTAAGGGCCCTACACACCTACAGATTTGGCTGGCGGATTTGGCCTGTCTTGTCTAGGCGATTTTATTGCGAGCCGAGCCGAGCCAAATCCGCCCAGGGCTACTGGCGCGGCTCGGCTCGGGCGAAATCCGTGAGTGTGTAGGCTCTCCCGGCCGGGCGCGTGTAGTACCAAAAATCTAAATCGCCTAAAAATCGAGATAGCAAAATTTTGATTTCAGATTCGGATTCAGCGCCCTCGAATTGGTTAAACGGTTCGCGGGGACTCTAAAATAGTCGAAAATAAAAACTCTGTGAGCACTTTAATGTTATTAATGAAGAATTCTATTTCTATGAAGAATTTGGTTGAACCTATAGCAAGAAAGTACTGGTACTGTAAAATAATAATACCAGTGTTTCCCAAAAATTTTTATTAGCTGTAGAATAAACATATTTCAATTTTTTATTCAATAAAAATCAACTTATTTTTGTCTATTTGTGTGAAATTTTATTGAGGAAGCTGAAATTGAATCACAATTTTTTTTGTCTCTATTTTTACAGGATAATATCGAATATGACAACCTTTTTCAATCAATGAATTGTCATAGTATTTTAAATACTATATTACACAAGATGTAAAAAGTTCTATACCATACTTATTGTGAGCTGGTTACAGTATTAAGTATAGAGGTTCAATTCTCTATCTACTGCCACGCTGTGTCAATAAATTAAGAGTTGGTGTGTGTCTGTGTGAGAAAGAGAGAGAGATTGATTGATTTTATTGACAGTGTGCTAGGTCTCTACAGACCCATTGCACAAAAACAGCATTACTAAATATATATCTGGATAATTAAACAAAATAAACGATAGTATAATGAACAAAATAGTATTAATGCAATTAAGAAAAAGAAAAATTAGTAGATAATTGGAAAATGACAGATTAATTGTTATAATTATAAGATATCAGATAGCTCTATCCAGGAGTAAGAGAGAATAGAGGAAAATAAGGGGACAGGGAGAAGAGATGAAGAAGGAAAGTAAAACATATAATATATATATATATATTAAAAAGAAACTGCAAATAAAGCACAATTACTTTTAAGTGGCGTTGAAAGATGTGATAATGAAACTGCACTTCAGCGGACCTCAAAAAGCCTACTGAATTCACATCCGTCAGAGATTAGATTTCTTTATTTATGTATGATACAATACATGAGAGAGAGAGA